>NW_028152519.1:0-173016 GCF_951799395.1 Argentina silus | reverse complement strand
AAAAACACATAGGCCCCAAAATGAAAGAAACGGCTGCCGCGCCAAAACTATGGCTTCAAACTTGATGAAAACATTCTCTCCCACAATAACTCAAGGGCTGCTTGTGTTTTTTAGGCCTTCGCAAGCTATCGGAAGTGTGTGCGCGGCAGGAGAGACAAATCCATGTTTTCGCGCCTTTTTTGCCATTTCCAGGTCGAAAAACACAAAGGCCCCAAAAATAAAGAAACGGCTGTCCAGCCAAAACTGAGGCTTCAAACTTGATGAAAACAGTCTCTCCCACAATAACTCACGGCCCGCTTGTGTTTTTTAGGCCTTCGCAAGCTATCGGAAGTGTGTGCGCGGCAGGAGAGACAAATCAATGTTTTCGCGCCTTTTTTGCCATTTCCAGGTCGAAAAACACACAGGCCCCAAAAATAAAGAAATGGCTGTCCAGCCAAAACTGAGGCTTCAAACTTGATGAAAACAGTGTCTCCCATATTGGAGTAGGGGCTGCTTGTGGTTATTAGGCATTTGCAAGCTCTCCGAAGTGTGTGCGCAGCAGGAGAGACAAATCCATGTTTTTATGCCTTCTTTGGCATTTTCAGGTGGAGAAAAACACAATCCCGAAAGAGAAAGAAAAGGCTGCCGCGCCAACACTGAGGCTTCAAACTTGATGAAAACAGTGTCTCCCATAGTGGAGTAGGGGCTGCTTGTGGTTATTAGGCCTTTGCAAGCTCTCCGAAGTGTGTGCGCGGCAGGAGAGACAAATCAATGTTTTCGCGCCTTTTTTGCCATTTTCAGGTCGAAAAACACACAGGCCCCAAAAATAAAGAAATGGCTGTCCAGCCAAAACTGAGGCTTCAAACTTGATGAAAACAGTGTCTCCCATATTGGAGTAGGGGCTGCTTGTGGTTATTAGGCATTTGCAAGCTCTCCGAAGTGTGTGCGCAGCAGGAGAGACAAATCCATGTTTTTATGCCTTCTTTGGCATTTTCAGGTGGAGAAAAACACAATCCCGAAAGAGAAAGAAAAGGCTGCCGCGCCAACACTGAGGCTTCAAACTTGATGAAAACAGTGTCTCCCATAGTGGAGTAGGGGCTGCTTGTGGTTATTAGGCCTTTGCAAGCTCTCCGAAGTGTGTGCGCAGCAGGAGAGACAAATCCATGTTTTTATGCCTTCTTTGGCATTTTCAGGTGGAGAAAAACACAATCCCGAAAGAGAAAGAAATGGCTGCCGCGCCAACACTGAGGCTTCAAACTTGATGAAAACAGTGTCTCCCATAATGGAGTAGGGGCTGCTTGTGGTTATTAGGCATTTGCAAGCTCTCCGAAGTGTGTGCGCAGCAGGAGAGACAAATCCATGTTTTTATGCCTTCTTTGGCATTTTCAGGTGGAGAAAAACACAATCCCGAAAGAGAAAGAAAAGGCTGCCGCGCCAACACTGAGGCTTCAAACTTGATGAAAACAGTGTCTCCCATAGTGGAGTAGGGGCTGCTTGTGGTTATTAGGCCTTTGCAAGCTCTCCGAAGTGTGTGCGCAGCAGGAGAGACAAATCCATGTTTTTATGCCTTCTTTGGCATTTTCAGGTGGAGAAAAACACAATCCCGAAAGAGAAAGAAAAGGCTGCCGCGCCAACACTGAGGCTTCAAACTTGATGAAAACAGTGTCTCCCATATTGGAGTAGGGGCTGCTTGTGGTTATTAGGCATTTGCAAGCTCTCCGAAGTGTGTGCGCAGCAGGAGAGACAAATCCATGTTTTTATGCCTTCTTTGGCATTTTCAGGTGGAGAAAAACACAATCCCGAAAGAGAAAGAAAAGGCTGCCGCGCCAACACTGAGGCTTCAAACTTGATGAAAACAGTGTCTCCCATAGTGGAGTAGGGGCTGCTTGTGGTTATTAGGCCTTTGCAAGCTCTCCGAAGTGTGTGCGCAGCAGGAGAGACAAATCCATGTTTTTATGCCTTCTTTGGCATTTTCAGGTGGAGAAAAACACAATCCCGAAAGAGAAAGAAATGGCTGCCGCGCCAACACTGAGGCTTCAAACTTGATGAAAACAGTGTCTCCCATAATGGAGTAGGGGCTGCTTGTGGTTATTAGGCATTTGCAAGCTCTCCGAAGTGTGTGCGCAGCAGGAGAGACAAATCCATGTTTTTATGCCTTCTTTGGCATTTTCAGGTGGAGAAAAACACAATCCCGAAAGAGAAAGAAAAGGCTGCCGCGCCAACACTGAGGCTTCAAACTTGATGAAAACAGTGTCTCCCATAGTGGAGTAGGGGCTGCTTGTGGTTATTAGGCCTTTGCAAGCTCTCCGAAGTGTGTGCGCAGCAGGAGAGACAAATCCATGTTTTTATGCCTTCTTTGGCATTTTCAGGTGGAGAAAAACACAATCCCGAAAGAGAAAGAAATGGCTGCCGCGCCAACACTGAGGCTTCAAACTTGATGAAAACAGTGTCTCCCATAATGGAGTAGGGGCTGCTTGTGGTTATTAGGCATTTGCAAGCTCTCCGAAGTGTGTGCGCAGCAGGAGAGACAAATCCATGTTTTTATGCCTTCTTTGGCATTTTCAGGTGGAGAAAAACACAATCCCGAAAGAGAAAGAAATGGCTGCCGCGCCAACACTGAGGCTTCAAACTTGATGAAAACAGTGTCTCCCATAATGGAGTAGGGGCTGCTTGTGGTTATTAGGCCTAATAACCACAAGCAGCCCCTACTCCATTATGGGAGACACTGTTTTCAAGCTCTCCGAAGTGTGTGCGCAGCAGGAGAGACAAATCCATGTTTTTATGCCTTCTTTGGCATTTTCAGGTGGAGAAAAACACAATCCCGAAAGAGAAAGAAAAGGCTGCCGCGCCAACACTGAGGCTTCAAACTTGATGAAAACAGTCTCTCCCATAATAACTCACGGGCTGCTTGTGTTTTTTAGGCCTTTGCACGCTATCGGAAGTGTGTGCGCGGCAGGAGAGACAAATCCATGTTTTCACGCCTTTTTTGCCATTTCCAGGTCAAAAAACACAAAGGCCCCAAAAATAAAGAAACGGCTGTCCAGCTAAAACTGAGGCTTCAAACTTGATGAAAACAGTCTCTCAGACAATAACTCAAGGGCCGCTTGTGTTTTTTAGGCCTTCGCAAGCTATCGGAAGTGTGTGCGCGGCAGTAGAGACAAATCCATGTTTTCGCACCTTTTTTGCCATTTCCAGGTCGAAAAACACAAAGGCCCCAAAATGAAAGAAACGGCTGCCGCGCCAAAACTATGGCTTCAAACTTGATGAAAACTGTCTCTCCCACAATAACTCAAGGGCTGCTTGTGTTTTTTAGGCCTTCGCAAGATATCGGAAGTGTGTGCGCGGCAGGAGAGACAAATCAATGTTTTCGCGACTTTTTTGCGATTTCAAGGTCGAAAAACACATAGGCCCCAAAATGAAAGAAACGGCTGGCGCGCCAAAACTATGGCTTCAAACTTGATGAAAACAGTCTCTCCCATAATAACTCACGGGCTGCTTGTGTTTTTTAGGCCTTCGCAAGATATCGGAAGTGTGTGCGCGGCAGGAGAGACAAATCCATGTTTTCGCGCCTTTTTTGCGATTTCAAGGTCGAAAAACACATAGGCCCCAAAATGAAAGAAACGGCTGCCGCGCCAAAACTATGGCTTCAAACTTGATGAAAACTGTCTCTCCCATAATAACTCACGGGCTGCTTGTGTTTTTTAGGCCTTTGCACGCTATCGGAAGTGTGTGCGCGGCAGGAGAGACAAATCCATGTTTTCGCGCCTTTTTTGCGATTTCAAGGTCGAAAAACACATAGGCCCCAAAATGAAAGAAACGGCTGCCGCGCCAAAACTATGGCTTCAAACTTGATGAAAACAGTCTCTCCCATAATAACTCACGGGCTGCTTGTGTTTTTTAGGCCTTTGCACGCTATCGGAAGTGTGTGCGCGGCAGGAGAGACAAATCCATGTTTTCGCGCCTTTTTTGCCATTTCCAGGTCGAAGAAAACAAAGGCCCCAAAAATAAAGAAACGGCTGTCCAGCCAAAACTGAGGCTTCAAACTTGATTAAAACAGTCTCTCAGACAATAACTCAAGGGCCGCTTGTGTTTTTTAGGCCTTCGCAAGCTATCGGAAGTGTGTGCGCGGCAGGAGAGACAAATCCATGTTTTCGCGCCTTTTTTACGATTTCAAGGTCGAAAAACACATAGGCCCCAAAATGAAAGAAACGGCTGCCGCGCCAAAACTATGGCTTCAAACTTGATGAAAACATTCTCTCCCACAATAACTCAAGGGCTGCTTGTGTTTTTTAGGCCTTCGCAAGCTATCGGAAGTGTGTGCGCGGCAGGAGAGACAAATCCATGTTTTCGCGCCTTTTTTGCCATTTCCAGGTCGAAAAACACAAAGGCCCCAAAAATAAAGAAACGGCTGTCCAGCCAAAACTGAGGCTTCAAACTTGATGAAAACAGTCTCTCCCACAATAACTCACGGCCCGCTTGTGTTTTTTAGGCCTTCGCAAGCTATCGGAAGTGTGTGCGCGGCAGGAGAGACAAATCAATGTTTTCGCGCCTTTTTTGCCATTTCCAGGTCGAAAAACACACAGGCCCCAAAAATAAAGAAATGGCTGTCCAGCCAAAACTGAGGCTTCAAACTTGATGAAAACAGTGTCTCCTATATTGGAGTAGGGGCTGCTTGTGGTTATTAGGCATTTGCAAGCTCTCCGAAGTGTGTGCGCAGCAGGAGAGACAAATCCATGTTTTTATGCCTTCTTTGGCATTTTCAGGTGGAGAAAAACACAATCCCGAAAGAGAAAGAAAAGGCTGCCGCGCCAACACTGAGGCTTCAAACTTGATGAAAACAGTGTCTCCCATAGTGGAGTAGGGGCTGCTTGTGGTTATTAGGCCTTTGCAAGCTCTCCGAAGTGTGTGCGCGGCAGGAGAGACAAATCAATGTTTTCGCGCCTTTTTTGCCATTTCCAGGTCGAAAAACACACAGGCCCCAAAAATAAAGAAATGGCTGTCCAGCCAAAACTGAGGCTTCAAACTTGATGAAAACAGTGTCTCCCATATTGGAGTAGGGGCTGCTTGTGGTTATTAGGCATTTGCAAGCTCTCCGAAGTGTGTGCGCGGCAGGAGAGACAAATCCATGTTTTCGCGCCTTTTTTGCGATTTCAAGGTCGAAAAACACATAGGCCCCAAAATGAAAGAAACGGCTGCCGCGCCAAAACTATGGCTTCAAACTTGATGAAAACAGTCTCTCCCATAATAACTCACGGGCTGCTTGTGTTTTTTAGGCCTTTGCAAGCTCTCCGAAGTGTGTGCGCGGCAGGAGAGACAAATCAATGTTTTCGCGCCTTTTTTGCCATTTCCAGGTCGAAAAACACACAGGCCCCAAAAATAAAGAAATGGCTGTCCAGCCAAAACTGAGGCTTCAAACTTGATGAAAACAGTGTCTCCCATATTGGAGTAGGGGCTGCTTGTGGTTATTAGGCATTTGCAAGCTCTCCGAAGTGTGTGCGCGGCAGGAGAGACAAATCCATGTTTTCGCGCCTTTTTTGCGATTTCAAGGTCGAAAAACACATAGGCCCCAAAATGAAAGAAACGGCTGCCGCGCCAAAACTATGGCTTCAAACTTGATGAAAACAGTCTCTCCCATAATAACTCACGGGCTGCTTGTGTTTTTTAGGCCTTTGCACGCTATCAGAAGTGTGTGCGCGGCAGGAGAGACAAATCCATGTTTTCGCGCCTTTTTTGCCATTTCCAGGTCGAAGAAAACAAAGGCCCCAAAAATAAAGAAACGGCTGTCCAGCCAAAACTGAGGCTTCAAACTTGATTAAAACAGTCTCTCAGACAATAACTCAAGGGCCGCTTGTGTTTTTTAGGCCTTCGCAAGCTATCGGAAGTGTGTGCGCGGCAGGAGAGACAAATCCATGTTTTCGCGCCTTTTTTACGATTTCAAGGTCGAAAAACACATAGGCCCCAAAATGAAAGAAACGGCTGCCGCGCCAAAACTATGGCTTCAAACTTGATGAAAACATTCTCTCCCACAATAACTCAAGGGCAGCTTGTGTTTTTTAGGCCTTCGCAAGCTATCGGAAGTGTGTGCGCGGCAGGAGAGACAAATCAATGTTTTCGCGCCTTTTTTGCCATTTCCAGGTCGAAAAACACACAGGCCCCAAAAATAAAGAAATGGCTGTCCAGCCAAAACTGAGGCTTCAAACTTGATGAAAACAGTGTCTCCTATATTGGAGTAGGGGCTGCTTGTGGTTATTAGGCATTTGCAAGCTCTCCGAAGTGTGTGCGCAGCAGGAGAGACAAATCCATGTTTTTATGCCTTCTTTGGCATTTTCAGGTGGAGAAAAACACAATCCCGAAAGAAAAAGAAAAGGCTGCCGCGCCAACACTGAGGCTTCAAACTTGATGAAAACAGTGTCTCCCATAGTGGAGTAGGGGCTGCTTGTGGTTATTAGGCCTTTGCAAGCTCTCCGAAGTGTGTGCGCGGCAGGAGAGACAAATCAATGTTTTCGCGCCTTTTTTGCCATTTCCAGGTCGAAAAACACACAGGCCCCAAAAATAAAGAAATGGCTGTCCAGCCAAAACTGAGGCTTCAAACTTGATGAAAACAGTGTCTCCCATATTGGAGTAGGGGCTGCTTGTGGTTATTAGGCATTTGCAAGCTCTCCGAAGTGTGTGCGCAGCAGGAGAGACAAATCCATGTTTTTATGCCTTCTTTGGCATTTTCAGGTGGAGAAAAACACAATCCCGAAAGAGAAAGAAAAGGCTGCCGCGCCAACACTGAGGCTTCAAACTTGATGAAAACAGTGTCTCCCATAATGGAGTAGGGGCTGCTTGTGGTTATTAGGCATTTGCAAGCTCTCCGAAGTGTGTGCGCAGCAGGAGAGACAAATCCATGTTTTTATGCCTTCTTTGGCATTTTCATGTGGAGAAAAACACAATCCCGAAAGAGAAAGAAAAGGCTGCCGCGCCAACACTGAGGCTTCAAACTTGATGAAAACAGTGTCTCCCATAGTGGAGTAGGGGCTGCTTGTGGTTATTAGGCCTTTGCAAGCTCTCCGAAGTGTGTGCGCAGCAGGAGAGACAAATCCATGTTTTTATGCCTTCTTTGGCATTTTCAGGTGGAGAAAAACACAATCCCGAAAGAGAAAGAAAAGGCTGCCGCGCCAACACTGAGGCTTCAAACTTGATGAAAACAGTGTCTCCCATATTGGAGTAGGGGCTGCTTGTGGTTATTAGGCATTTGCAAGCTCTCCGAAGTGTGTGCGCAGCAGGAGAGACAAATCCATGTTTTTATGCCTTCTTTGGCATTTTCAGGTGGAGAAAAACACAATCCCGAAAGAGAAAGAAAAGGCTGCCGCGCCAACACTGAGGCTTCAAACTTGATGAAAACAGTGTCTCCCATAGTGGAGTAGGGGCTGCTTGTGGTTATTAGGCCTTTGCAAGCTCTCCGAAGTGTGTGCGCAGCAGGAGAGACAAATCCATGTTTTTATGCCTTCTTTGGCATTTTCAGGTGGAGAAAAACACAATCCCGAAAGAGAAAGAAAAGGCTGCCGCGCCAACACTGAGGCTTCAAACTTGATGAAAACAGTGTCTCCCATATTGGAGTAGGGGCTGCTTGTGGTTATTAGGCATTTGCAAGCTCTCCGAAGTGTGTGCGCAGCAGGAGAGACAAATCCATGTTTTTATGCCTTCTTTGGCATTTTCAGGTGGAGAAAAACACAATCCCGAAAGAGAAAGAAAAGGCTGCCGCGCCAACACTGAGGCTTCAAACTTGATGAAAACAGTATCTCCCATAGTGGAGTAGGGGCTGCTTGTGGTTATTAGGCCTTTGCAAGCTCTCCGAAGTGTGTGCGCGGCAGGAGAGACAAATCAATGTTTTCGCGCCTTTTTTGCCATTTCCAGGTCGAAAAACACACAGGCCCCAAAAATAAAGAAATGGCTGTCCAGCCAAAACTGAGGCTTCAAACTTGATGAAAACAGTGTCTCCCATATTGGAGTAGGGGCTGCTTGTGGTTATTAGGCATTTGCAAGCTCTCCGAAGTGTGTGCGCGGCAGGAGAGACAAATCCATGTTTTCGCGCCTTTTTTGCGATTTCAAGGTCGAAAAACACATAGGCCCCAAAATGAAAGAAACGGCTGCCGCGCCAAAACTATGGCTTCAAACTTGATGAAAACAGTCTCTCCCATAATAACTCACGGGCTGCTTGTGTTTTTTAGGCCTTTGCAAGCTCTCCGAAGTGTGTGCGCGGCAGGAGAGACAAATCAATGTTTTCGCGCCTTTTTTGCCATTTCCAGGTCGAAAAACACACAGGCCCCAAAAATAAAGAAATGGCTGTCCAGCCAAAACTGAGGCTTCAAACTTGATGAAAACAGTGTCTCCCATATTGGAGTAGGGGCTGCTTGTGGTTATTAGGCATTTGCAAGCTCTCCGAAGTGTGTGCGCGGCAGGAGAGACAAATCCATGTTTTCGCGCCTTTTTTGCGATTTCAAGGTCGAAAAACACATAGGCCCCAAAATGAAAGAAACGGCTGCCGCGCCAAAACTATGGCTTCAAACTTGATGAAAACAGTCTCTCCCATAATAACTCACGGGCTGCTTGTGTTTTTTAGGCCTTTGCACGCTATCAGAAGTGTGTGCGCGGCAGGAGAGACAAATCCATGTTTTCGCGCCTTTTTTGCCATTTCCAGGTCGAAGAAAACAAAGGCCCCAAAAATAAAGAAACGGCTGTCCAGCCAAAACTGAGGCTTCAAACTTGATTAAAACAGTCTCTCAGACAATAACTCAAGGGCCGCTTGTGTTTTTTAGGCCTTCGCAAGCTATCGGAAGTGTGTGCGCGGCAGGAGAGACAAATCCATGTTTTCGCGCCTTTTTTACGATTTCAAGGTCGAAAAACACATAGGCCCCAAAATGAAAGAAACGGCTGCCGCGCCAAAACTATGGCTTCAAACTTGATGAAAACATTCTCTCCCACAATAACTCAAGGGCAGCTTGTGTTTTTTAGGCCTTCGCAAGCTATCGGAAGTGTGTGCGCGGCAGGAGAGACAAATCAATGTTTTCGCGCCTTTTTTGCCATTTCCAGGTCGAAAAACACACAGGCCCCAAAAATAAAGAAATGGCTGTCCAGCCAAAACTGAGGCTTCAAACTTGATGAAAACAGTGTCTCCTATATTGGAGTAGGGGCTGCTTGTGGTTATTAGGCATTTGCAAGCTCTCCGAAGTGTGTGCGCAGCAGGAGAGACAAATCCATGTTTTTATGCCTTCTTTGGCATTTTCAGGTGGAGAAAAACACAATCCCGAAAGAAAAAGAAAAGGCTGCCGCGCCAACACTGAGGCTTCAAACTTGATGAAAACAGTGTCTCCCATAGTGGAGTAGGGGCTGCTTGTGGTTATTAGGCCTTTGCAAGCTCTCCGAAGTGTGTGCGCGGCAGGAGAGACAAATCAATGTTTTCGCGCCTTTTTTGCCATTTCCAGGTCGAAAAACACACAGGCCCCAAAAATAAAGAAATGGCTGTCCAGCCAAAACTGAGGCTTCAAACTTGATGAAAACAGTGTCTCCCATATTGGAGTAGGGGCTGCTTGTGGTTATTAGGCATTTGCAAGCTCTCCGAAGTGTGTGCGCAGCAGGAGAGACAAATCCATGTTTTTATGCCTTCTTTGGCATTTTCAGGTGGAGAAAAACACAATCCCGAAAGAGAAAGAAAAGGCTGCCGCGCCAACACTGAGGCTTCAAACTTGATGAAAACAGTGTCTCCCATAATGGAGTAGGGGCTGCTTGTGGTTATTAGGCATTTGCAAGCTCTCCGAAGTGTGTGCGCAGCAGGAGAGACAAATCCATGTTTTTATGCCTTCTTTGGCATTTTCAGGTGGAGAAAAACACAATCCCGAAAGAGAAAGAAAAGGCTGCCGCGCCAACACTGAGGCTTCAAACTTGATGAAAACAGTGTCTCCCATAGTGGAGTAGGGGCTGCTTGTGGTTATTAGGCCTTTGCAAGCTCTCCGAAGTGTGTGCGCAGCAGGAGAGACAAATCCATGTTTTTATGCCTTCTTTGGCATTTTCAGGTGGAGAAAAACACAATCCCGAAAGAGAAAGAAAAGGCTGCCGCGCCAACACTGAGGCTTCAAACTTGATGAAAACAGTGTCTCCCATATTGGAGTAGGGGCTGCTTGTGGTTATTAGGCATTTGCAAGCTCTCCGAAGTGTGTGCGCAGCAGGAGAGACAAATCCATGTTTTTATGCCTTCTTTGGCATTTTCAGGTGGAGAAAAACACAATCCCGAAAGAGAAAGAAAAGGCTGCCGCGCCAACACTGAGGCTTCAAACTTGATGAAAACAGTGTCTCCCATAGTGGAGTAGGGGCTGCTTGTGGTTATTAGACTTTGCAAGCTCTCCGAAGTGTGTGCGCAGCAGGAGAGACAAATCCATGTTTTTATGCCTTCTTTGGCATTTTCAGGTGGAGAAAAACACAATCCCGAAAGAGAAAGAAAAGGCTGCCGCGCCAACACTGAGGCTTCAAACTTGATGAAAACAGTGTCTCCCATATTGGAGTAGGGGCTGCTTGTGGTTATTAGGCATTTGCAAGCTCTCCGAAGTGTGTGCGCAGCAGGAGAGACAAATCCATGTTTTTATGCCTTCTTTGGCATTTTCAGGTGGAGAAAAACACAATCCCGAAAGAGAAAGAAAAGGCTGCCGCGCCAACACTGAGGCTTCAAACTTGATGAAAACAGTGTCTCCCATAGTGGAGTAGGGGCTGCTTGTGGTTATTAGGCCTTTGCAAGCTCTCCGAAGTGTGTGCGCAGCAGGAGAGACAAATCCATGTTTTTATGCCTTCTTTGGCATTTTCAGGTGGAGAAAAACACAATCCCGAAAGAGAAAGAAAAGGCTGCCGCGCCAACACTGAGGCTTCAAACTTGATGAAAACAGTGTCTCCCATATTGGAGTAGGGGCTGCTTGTGGTTATTAGGCATTTGCAAGCTCTCCGAAGTGTGTGCGCAGCAGGAGAGACAAATCCATGTTTTTATGCCTTCTTTGGCATTTTCAGGTGGAGAAAAACACAATCCCGAAAGAGAAAGAAAAGGCTGCCGCGCCAACACTGAGGCTTCAAACTTGATGAAAACAGTGTCTCCCATAGTGGAGTAGGGGCTGCTTGTGGTTATTAGGCCTTTGCAAGCTCTCCGAAGTGTGTGCGCGGCAGGAGAGACAAATCAATGTTTTCGCGCCTTTTTTGCCATTTCCAGGTCGAAAAACACACAGGCCCCAAAAATAAAGAAATGGCTGTCCAGCCAAAACTGAGGCTTCAAACTTGATGAAAACAGTGTCTCCCATATTGGAGTAGGGGCTGCTTGTGGTTATTAGGCATTTGCAAGCTCTCCGAAGTGTGTGCGCGGCAGGAGAGACAAATCCATGTTTTCGCGCCTTTTTTGCGATTTCAAGGTCGAAAAACACATAGGCCCCAAAATGAAAGAAACGGCTGCCGCGCCAAAACTATGGCTTCAAACTTGATGAAAACAGTCTCTCCCATAATAACTCACGGGCTGCTTGTGTTTTTTAGGCCTTTGCAAGCTCTCCGAAGTGTGTGCGCGGCAGGAGAGACAAATCAATGTTTTCGCGCCTTTTTTGCCATTTCCAGGTCGAAAAACACACAGGCCCCAAAAATAAAGAAATGGCTGTCCAGCCAAAACTGAGGCTTCAAACTTGATGAAAACAGTGTCTCCCATATTGGAGTAGGGGCTGCTTGTGGTTATTAGGCATTTGCAAGCTCTCCGAAGTGTGTGCGCGGCAGGAGAGACAAATCCATGTTTTCGCGCCTTTTTTGCGATTTCAAGGTCGAAAAACACATAGGCCCCAAAATGAAAGAAACGGCTGCCGCGCCAAAACTATGGCTTCAAACTTGATGAAAACAGTCTCTCCCATAATAACTCACGGGCTGCTTGTGTTTTTTAGGCCTTTGCACGCTATCAGAAGTGTGTGCGCGGCAGGAGAGACAAATCCATGTTTTCGCGCCTTTTTTGCCATTTCCAGGTCGAAGAAAACAAAGGCCCCAAAAATAAAGAAACGGCTGTCCAGCCAAAACTGAGGCTTCAAACTTGATTAAAACAGTCTCTCAGACAATAACTCAAGGGCCGCTTGTGTTTTTTAGGCCTTCGCAAGCTATCGGAAGTGTGTGCGCGGCAGGAGAGACAAATCCATGTTTTCGCGCCTTTTTTACGATTTCAAGGTCGAAAAACACATAGGCCCCAAAATGAAAGAAACGGCTGCCGCGCCAAAACTATGGCTTCAAACTTGATGAAAACATTCTCTCCCACAATAACTCAAGGGCAGCTTGTGTTTTTTAGGCCTTCGCAAGCTATCGGAAGTGTGTGCGCGGCAGGAGAGACAAATCAATGTTTTCGCGCCTTTTTTGCCATTTCCAGGTCGAAAAACACACAGGCCCCAAAAATAAAGAAATGGCTGTCCAGCCAAAACTGAGGCTTCAAACTTGATGAAAACAGTGTCTCCTATATTGGAGTAGGGGCTGCTTGTGGTTATTAGGCATTTGCAAGCTCTCCGAAGTGTGTGCGCAGTAGGAGAGACAAATCCATGTTTTTATGCCTTCTTTGGCATTTTCAGGTGGAGAAAAACACAATCCCGAAAGAAAAAGAAAAGGCTGCCGCGCCAACACTGAGGCTTCAAACTTGATGAAAACAGTGTCTCCCATAGTGGAGTAGGGGCTGCTTGTGGTTATTAGGCCTTTGCAAGCTCTCCGAAGTGTGTGCGCGGCAGGAGAGACAAATCAATGTTTTCGCGCCTTTTTTGCCATTTCCAGGTCGAAAAACACACAGGCCCCAAAAATAAAGAAATGGCTGTCCAGCCAAAACTGAGGCTTCAAACTTGATGAAAACAGTGTCTCCCATATTGGAGTAGGGGCTGCTTGTGGTTATTAGGCATTTGCAAGCTCTCCGAAGTGTGTGCGCAGCAGGAGAGACAAATCCATGTTTTTATGCCTTCTTTGGCATTTTCAGGTGGAGAAAAACACAATCCCGAAAGAGAAAGAAAAGGCTGCCGCGCCAACACTGAGGCTTCAAACTTGATGAAAACAGTGTCTCCCATAATGGAGTAGGGGCTGCTTGTGGTTATTAGGCATTTGCAAGCTCTCCGAAGTGTGTGCGCAGCAGGAGAGACAAATCCATGTTTTTATGCCTTCTTTGGCATTTTCAGGTGGAGAAAAACACAATCCCGAAAGAGAAAGAAAAGGCTGCCGCGCCAACACTGAGGCTTCAAACTTGATGAAAACAGTGTCTCCCATATTGGAGTAGGGGCTGCTTGTGGTTATTAGGCATTTGCAAGCTCTCCGAAGTGTGTGCGCAGCAGGAGAGACAAATCCATGTTTTTATGCCTTCTTTGGCATTTTCAGGTGGAGAAAAACACAATCCCGAAAGAGAAAGAAAAGGCTGCCGCGCCAACACTGAGGCTTCAAACTTGATGAAAACAGTGTCTCCCATAGTGGAGTAGGGGCTGCTTGTGGTTATTAGGCCTTTGCAAGCTCTCCGAAGTGTGTGCGCAGCAGGAAAGACAAATCCATGTTTTTATGCCTTCTTTGGCATTTTCAGGTGGAGAAAAACACAATCCCGAAAGAGAAAGAAAAGGCTGCCGCGCCAACACTGAGGCTTCAAACTTGATGAAAACAGTGTCTCCCATATTGGAGTAGGGGCTGCTTGTGGTTATTAGGCATTTGCAAGCTCTCCGAAGTGTGTGCGCAGCAGGAGAGACAAATCCATGTTTTTATGCCTTCTTTGGCATTTTCAGGTGGAGAAAAACACAATCCCGAAAGAGAAAGAAAAGGCTGCCGCGCCAACACTGAGGCTTCAAACTTGATGAAAACAGTGTCTCCCATAGTGGAGTAGGGGCTGCTTGTGGTTATTAGGCCTTTGCAAGCTCTCCGAAGTGTGTGCGCGGCAGGAGAGACAAATCAATGTTTTCGCGCCTTTTTTGCCATTTCCAGGTCGAAAAACACACAGGCCCCAAAAATAAAGAAATGGCTGTCCAGCCAAAACTGAGGCTTCAAACTTGATGAAAACAGTGTCTCCCATATTGGAGTAGGGGCTGCTTGTGGTTATTAGGCATTTGCAAGCTCTCCGAAGTGTGTGCGCGGCAGGAGAGACAAATCCATGTTTTCGCGCCTTTTTTGCGATTTCAAGGTCGAAAAACACATAGGCCCCAAAATGAAAGAAACGGCTGCCGCGCCAAAACTATGGCTTCAAACTTGATGAAAACAGTCTCTCCCATAATAACTCACGGGCTGCTTGTGTTTTTTAGGCCTTTGCAAGCTCTCCGAAGTGTGTGCGCGGCAGGAGAGACAAATCAATGTTTTCGCGCCTTTTTTGCCATTTCCAGGTCGAAAAACACACAGGCCCCAAAAATAAAGAAATGGCTGTCCAGCCAAAACTGAGGCTTCAAACTTGATGAAAACAGTGTCTCCCATATTGGAGTAGGGGCTGCTTGTGGTTATTAGGCATTTGCAAGCTCTCCGAAGTGTGTGCGCGGCAGGAGAGACAAATCCATGTTTTCGCGCCTTTTTTGCGATTTCAAGGTCGAAAAACACATAGGCCCCAAAATGAAAGAAACGGCTGCCGCGCCAAAACTATGGCTTCAAACTTGATGAAAACAGTCTCTCCCATAATAACTCACGGGCTGCTTGTGTTTTTTAGGCCTTTGCACGCTATCAGAAGTGTGTGCGCGGCAGGAGAGACAAATCCATGTTTTCGCGCCTTTTTTGCCATTTCCAGGTCGAAGAAAACAAAGGCCCCAAAAATAAAGAAACGGCTGTCCAGCCAAAACTGAGGCTTCAAACTTGATTAAAACAGTCTCTCAGACAATAACTCAAGGGCCGCTTGTGTTTTTTAGGCCTTCGCAAGCTATCGGAAGTGTGTGCGCGGCAGGAGAGACAAATCCATGTTTTCGCGCCTTTTTTACGATTTCAAGGTCGAAAAACACATAGGCCCCAAAATGAAAGAAACGGCTGCCGCGCCAAAACTATGGCTTCAAACTTGATGAAAACATTCTCTCCCACAATAACTCAAGGGCAGCTTGTGTTTTTTAGGCCTTCGCAAGCTATCGGAAGTGTGTGCGCGGCAGGAGAGACAAATCAATGTTTTCGCGCCTTTTTTGCCATTTCCAGGTCGAAAAACACACAGGCCCCAAAAATAAAGAAATGGCTGTCCAGCCAAAACTGAGGCTTCAAACTTGATGAAAACAGTGTCTCCTATATTGGAGTAGGGGCTGCTTGTGGTTATTAGGCATTTGCAAGCTCTCCGAAGTGTGTGCGCAGCAGGAGAGACAAATCCATGTTTTTATGCCTTCTTTGGCATTTTCAGGTGGAGAAAAACACAATCCCGAAAGAAAAAGAAAAGGCTGCCGCGCCAACACTGAGGCTTCAAACTTGATGAAAACAGTGTCTCCCATAGTGGAGTAGGGGCTGCTTGTGGTTATTAGGCCTTTGCAAGCTCTCCGAAGTGTGTGCGCGGCAGGAGAGACAAATCAATGTTTTCGCGCCTTTTTTGCCATTTCCAGGTCGAAAAACACACAGGCCCCAAAAATAAAGAAATGGCTGTCCAGCCAAAACTGAGGCTTCAAACTTGATGAAAACAGTGTCTCCCATATTGGAGTAGGGGCTGCTTGTGGTTATTAGGCATTTGCAAGCTCTCCGAAGTGTGTGCGCAGCAGGAGAGACAAATCCATGTTTTTATGCCTTCTTTGGCATTTTCAGGTGGAGAAAAACACAATCCCGAAAGAGAAAGAAAAGGCTGCCGCGCCAACACTGAGGCTTCAAACTTGATGAAAACAGTGTCTCCCATAATGGAGTAGGGGCTGCTTGTGGTTATTAGGCATTTGCAAGCTCTCCGAAGTGTGTGCGCAGCAGGAGAGACAAATCCATGTTTTTATGCCTTCTTTGGCATTTTCAGGTGGAGAAAAACACAATCCCGAAAGAGAAAGAAAAGGCTGCCGCGCCAACACTGAGGCTTCAAACTTGATGAAAACAGTGTCTCCCATAGTGGAGTAGGGGCTGCTTGTGGTTATTAGGCCTTTGCAAGCTCTCCGAAGTGTGTGCGCAGCAGGAGAGACAAATCCATGTTTTTATGCCTTCTTTGGCATTTTCAGGTGGAGAAAAACACAATCCCGAAAGAGAAAGAAAAGGCTGCCGCGCCAACACTGAGGCTTCAAACTTGATGAAAACAGTGTCTCCCATAGTGGAGTAGGGGCTGCTTGTGGTTATTAGGCCTTTGCAAGCTCTCCGAAGTGTGTGCGCAGCAGGAGAGACAAATCCATGTTTTTATGCCTTCTTTGGCATTTTCAGGTGGAGAAAAACACAATCCCGAAAGAGAAAGAAAAGGCTGCCGCGCCAACACTGAGGCTTCAAACTTGATGAAAACAGTGTCTCCCATATTGGAGTAGGGGCTGCTTGTGGTTATTAGGCATTTGCAAGCTCTCTGAAGTGTGTGCGCAGCAGGAGAGACAAATCCATGTTTTTATGCCTTCTTTGGCATTTTCAGGTGGAGAAAAACACAATCCCGAAAGAGAAAGAAAAGGCTGCCGCGCCAACACTGAGGCTTCAAACTTGATGAAAACAGTGTCTCCCATAGTGGAGTAGGGGCTGCTTGTGGTTATTAGGCCTTTGCAAGCTCTCCGAAGTGTGTGCGCGGCAGGAGAGACAAATCAATGTTTTCGCGCCTTTTTTGCCATTTCCAGGTCGAAAAACACACAGGCCCCAAAAATAAAGAAATGGCTGTCCAGCCAAAACTGAGGCTTCAAACTTGATGAAAACAGTGTCTCCCATATTGGAGTAGGGGCTGCTTGTGGTTATTAGGCATTTGCAAGCTCTCCGAAGTGTGTGCGCGGCAGGAGAGACAAATCCATGTTTTCGCGCCTTTTTTGCGATTTCAAGGTCGAAAAACACATAGGCCCCAAAATGAAAGAAACGGCTGCCGCGCCAAAACTATGGCTTCAAACTTGATGAAAACAGTCTCTCCCATAATAACTCACGGGCTGCTTGTGTTTTTTAGGCCTTTGCAAGCTCTCCGAAGTGTGTGCGCGGCAGGAGAGACAAATCAATGTTTTCGCGCCTTTTTTGCCATTTCCAGGTCGAAAAACACACAGGCCCCAAAAATAAAGAAATGGCTGTCCAGCCAAAACTGAGGCTTCAAACTTGATGAAAACAGTGTCTCCCATATTGGAGTAGGGGCTGCTTGTGGTTATTAGGCATTTGCAAGCTCTCCGAAGTGTGTGCGCGGCAGGAGAGACAAATCCATGTTTTCGCGCCTTTTTTGCGATTTCAAGGTCGAAAAACACATAGGCCCCAAAATGAAAGAAACGGCTGCCGCGCCAAAACTATGGCTTCAAACTTGATGAAAACAGTCTCTCCCATAATAACTCACGGGCTGCTTGTGTTTTTTAGGCCTTTGCACGCTATCAGAAGTGTGTGCGCGGCAGGAGAGACAAATCCATGTTTTCGCGCCTTTTTTGCCATTTCCAGGTCGAAGAAAACAAAGGCCCCAAAAATAAAGAAACGGCTGTCCAGCCAAAACTGAGGCTTCAAACTTGATTAAAACAGTCTCTCAGACAATAACTCAAGGGCCGCTTGTGTTTTTTAGGCCTTCGCAAGCTATCGGAAGTGTGTGCGCGGCAGGAGAGACAAATCCATGTTTTCGCGCCTTTTTTACGATTTCAAGGTCGAAAAACACATAGGCCCCAAAATGAAAGAAACGGCTGCCGCGCCAAAACTATGGCTTCAAACTTGATGAAAACATTCTCTCCCACAATAACTCAAGGGCAGCTTGTGTTTTTTAGGCCTTCGCAAGCTATCGGAAGTGTGTGCGCGGCAGGAGAGACAAATCAATGTTTTCGCGCCTTTTTTGCCATTTCCAGGTCGAAAAACACACAGGCCCCAAAAATAAAGAAATGGCTGTCCAGCCAAAACTGAGGCTTCAAACTTGATGAAAACAGTGTCTCCTATATTGGAGTAGGGGCTGCTTGTGGTTATTAGGCATTTGCAAGCTCTCCGAAGTGTGTGCGCAGCAGGAGAGACAAATCCATGTTTTTATGCCTTCTTTGGCATTTTCAGGTGGAGAAAAACACAATCCCGAAAGAAAAAGAAAAGGCTGCCGCGCCAACACTGAGGCTTCAAACTTGATGAAAACAGTGTCTCCCATAGTGGAGTAGGGGCTGCTTGTGGTTATTAGGCCTTTGCAAGCTCTCCGAAGTGTGTGCGCGGCAGGAGAGACAAATCAATGTTTTCGCGCCTTTTTTGCCATTTCCAGGTCGAAAAACACACAGGCCCCAAAAATAAAGAAATGGCTGTCCAGCCAAAACTGAGGCTTCAAACTTGATGAAAACAGTGTCTCCCATATTGGAGTAGGGGCTGCTTGTGGTTATTAGGCATTTGCAAGCTCTCCGAAGTGTGTGCGCAGCAGGAGAGACAAATCCATGTTTTTATGCCTTCTTTGGCATTTTCAGGTGGAGAAAAACACAATCCCGAAAGAGAAAGAAAAGGCTGCCGCGCCAACACTGAGGCTTCAAACTTGATGAAAACAGTGTCTCCCATAATGGAGTAGGGGCTGCTTGTGGTTATTAGGCATTTGCAAGCTCTCCGAAGTGTGTGCGCAGCAGGAGAGACAAATCCATGTTTTTATGCCTTCTTTGGCATTTTCAGGTGGAGAAAAACACAATCCCGAAAGAGAAAGAAAAGGCTGCCGCGCCAACACTGAGGCTTCAAACTTGATGAAAACAGTGTCTCCCATAGTGGAGTAGGGGCTGCTTGTGGTTATTAGGCCTTTGCAAGCTCTCCGAAGTGTGTGCGCAGCAGGAGAGACAAATCCATGTTTTTATGCCTTCTTTGGCATTTTCAGGTGGAGAAAAACACAATCCCGAAAGAGAAAGAAAAGGCTGCCGCGCCAACACTGAGGCTTCAAACTTGATGAAAACAGTGTCTCCCATATTGGAGTAGGGGCTGCTTGTGGTTATTAGGCATTTGCAAGCTCTCCGAAGTGTGTGCGCAGCAGGAGAGACAAATCCATGTTTTTATGCCTTCTTTGGCATTTTCAGGTGGAGAAAAACACAATCCCGAAAGAGAAAGAAAAGGCTGCCGCGCCAACACTGAGGCTTCAAACTTGATGAAAACAGTGTCTCCCATAGTGGAGTAGGGGCTGCTTGTGGTTATTAGGCCTTTGCAAGCTCTCCGAAGTGTGTGCGCAGCAGGAGAGACAAATCCATGTTTTTATGCCTTCTTTGGCATTTTCAGGTGGAGAAAAACACAATCCCGAAAGAGAAAGAAAAGGCTGCCGCGCCAACACTGAGGCTTCAAACTTGATGAAAACAGTGTCTCCCATATTGGAGTAGGGGCTGCTTGTGGTTATTAGGCATTTGCAAGCTCTCCGAAGTGTGTGCGCAGCAGGAGAGACAAATCCATGTTTTTATGCCTTCTTTGGCATTTTCAGGTGGAGAAAAACACAATCCCGAAAGAGAAAGAAAAGGCTGCCGCGCCAACACTGAGGCTTCAAACTTGATGAAAACAGTGTCTCCCATAGTGGAGTAGGGGCTGCTTGTGGTTATTAGGCCTTTGCAAGCTCTCCGAAGTGTGTGCGCAGCAGGAAAGACAAATCCATGTTTTTATGCCTTCTTTGGCATTTTCAGGTGGAGAAAAACACAATCCCGAAAGAGAAAGAAAAGGCTGCCGCGCCAACACTGAGGCTTCAAACTTGATGAAAACAGTGTCTCCCATATTGGAGTAGGGGCTGCTTGTGGTTATTAGGCATTTGCAAGCTCTCCGAAGTGTGTGCGCAGCAGGAGAGACAAATCCATGTTTTTATGCCTTCTTTGGCATTTTCAGGTGGAGAAAAACACAATCCCGAAAGAGAAAGAAAAGGCTGCCGCGCCAACACTGAGGCTTCAAACTTGATGAAAACAGTGTCTCCCATAGTGGAGTAGGGGCTGCTTGTGGTTATTAGGCCTTTGCAAGCTCTCCGAAGTGTGTGCGCAGCAGGAGAGACAAATCCATGTTTTTATGCCTTCTTTGGCATTTTCAGGTGGAGAAAAACACAATCCCGAAAGAGAAAGAAAAGGCTGCCGCGCCAACACTGAGGCTTCAAACTTGATGAAAACAGTGTCTCCCATATTGGAGTAGGGGCTGCTTGTGGTTATTAGGCATTTGCAAGCTCTCCGAAGTGTGTGCGCAGCAGGAGAGACAAATCCATGTTTTTATGCCTTCTTTGGCATTTTCAGGTGGAGAAAAACACAATCCCGAAAGAGAAAGAAAAGGCTGCCGCGCCAACACTGAGGCTTCAAACTTGATGAAAACAGTGTCTCCCATAGTGGAGTAGGGGCTGCTTGTGGTTATTAGGCCTTTGCAAGCTCTCCGAAGTGTGTGCGCGGCAGGAGAGACAAATCAATGTTTTCGCGCCTTTTTTGCCATTTCCAGGTCGAAAAACACACAGGCCCCAAAAATAAAGAAATGGCTGTCCAGCCAAAACTGAGGCTTCAAACTTGATGAAAACAGTGTCTCCCATATTGGAGTAGGGGCTGCTTGTGGTTATTAGGCATTTGCAAGCTCTCCGAAGTGTGTGCGCGGCAGGAGAGACAAATCCATGTTTTCGCGCCTTTTTTGCGATTTCAAGGTCGAAAAACACATAGGCCCCAAAATGAAAGAAACGGCTGCCGCGCCAAAACTATGGCTTCAAACTTGATGAAAACAGTCTCTCCCATAATAACTCACGGGCTGCTTGTGTTTTTTAGGCCTTTGCAAGCTCTCCGAAGTGTGTGCGCGGCAGGAGAGACAAATCAATGTTTTCGCGCCTTTTTTGCCATTTCCAGGTCGAAAAACACACAGGCCCCAAAAATAAAGAAATGGCTGTCCAGCCAAAACTGAGGCTTCAAACTTGATGAAAACAGTGTCTCCCATATTGGAGTAGGGGCTGCTTGTGGTTATTAGGCATTTGCAAGCTCTCCGAAGTGTGTGCGCGGCAGGAGAGACAAATCCATGTTTTCGCGCCTTTTTTGCGATTTCAAGGTCGAAAAACACATAGGCCCCAAAATGAAAGAAACGGCTGCCGCGCCAAAACTATGGCTTCAAACTTGATGAAAACAGTCTCTCCCATAATAACTCACGGGCTGCTTGTGTTTTTTAGGCCTTTGCACGCTATCAGAAGTGTGTGCGCGGCAGGAGAGACAAATCCATGTTTTCGCGCCTTTTTTGCCATTTCCAGGTCGAAGAAAACAAAGGCCCCAAAAATAAAGAAACGGCTGTCCAGCCAAAACTGAGGCTTCAAACTTGATTAAAACAGTCTCTCAGACAATAACTCAAGGGCCGCTTGTGTTTTTTAGGCCTTCGCAAGCTATCGGAAGTGTGTGCGCGGCAGGAGAGACAAATCCATGTTTTCGCGCCTTTTTTACGATTTCAAGGTCGAAAAACACATAGGCCCCAAAATGAAAGAAACGGCTGCCGCGCCAAAACTATGGCTTCAAACTTGATGAAAACATTCTCTCCCACAATAACTCAAGGGCAGCTTGTGTTTTTTAGGCCTTCGCAAGCTATCGGAAGTGTGTGCGCGGCAGGAGAGACAAATCAATGTTTTCGCGCCTTTTTTGCCATTTCCAGGTCGAAAAACACACAGGCCCCAAAAATAAAGAAATGGCTGTCCAGCCAAAACTGAGGCTTCAAACTTGATGAAAACAGTGTCTCCTATATTGGAGTAGGGGCTGCTTGTGGTTATTAGGCATTTGCAAGCTCTCCGAAGTGTGTGCGCAGCAGGAGAGACAAATCCATGTTTTTATGCCTTCTTTGGCATTTTCAGGTGGAGAAAAACACAATCCCGAAAGAAAAAGAAAAGGCTGCCGCGCCAACACTGAGGCTTCAAACTTGATGAAAACAGTGTCTCCCATAGTGGAGTAGGGGCTGCTTGTGGTTATTAGGCCTTTGCAAGCTCTCCGAAGTGTGTGCGCGGCAGGAGAGACAAATCAATGTTTTCGCGCCTTTTTTGCCATTTCCAGGTCGAAAAACACACAGGCCCCAAAAATAAAGAAATGGCTGTCCAGCCAAAACTGAGGCTTCAAACTTGATGAAAACAGTGTCTCCCATATTGGAGTAGGGGCTGCTTGTGGTTATTAGGCATTTGCAAGCTCTCCGAAGTGTGTGCGCAGCAGGAGAGACAAATCCATGTTTTTATGCCTTCTTTGGCATTTTCAGGTGGAGAAAAACACAATCCCGAAAGAGAAAGAAAAGGCTGCCGCGCCAACACTGAGGCTTCAAACTTGATGAAAACAGTGTCTCCCATAATGGAGTAGGGGCTGCTTGTGGTTATTAGGCATTTGCAAGCTCTCCGAAGTGTGTGCGCAGCAGGAGAGACAAATCCATGTTTTTATGCCTTCTTTGGCATTTTCAGGTGGAGAAAAACACAATCCCGAAAGAGAAAGAAAAGGCTGCCGCGCCAACACTGAGGCTTCAAACTTGATGAAAACAGTGTCTCCCATAGTGGAGTAGGGGCTGCTTGTGGTTATTAGGCCTTTGCAAGCTCTCCGAAGTGTGTGCGCAGCAGGAGAGACAAATCCATGTTTTTATGCCTTCTTTGGCATTTTCAGGTGGAGAAAAACACAATCCCGAAAGAGAAAGAAAAGGCTGCCGCGCCAACACTGAGGCTTCAAACTTGATGAAAACAGTGTCTCCCATATTGGAGTAGGGGCTGCTTGTGGTTATTAGGCATTTGCAAGCTCTCCGAAGTGTGTGCGCAGCAGGAGAGACAAATCCATGTTTTTATGCCTTCTTTGGCATTTTCAGGTGGAGAAAAACACAATCCCGAAAGAGAAAGAAAAGGCTGCCGCGCCAACACTGAGGCTTCAAACTTGATGAAAACAGTGTCTCCCATAGTGGAGTAGGGGCTGCTTGTGGTTATTAGGCCTTTGCAAGCTCTCCGAAGTGTGTGCGCAGCAGGAGAGACAAATCCATGTTTTTATGCCTTCTTTGGCATTTTCAGGTGGAGAAAAACACAATCCCGAAAGAGAAAGAAAAGGCTGCCGCGCCAACACTGAGGCTTCAAACTTGATGAAAACAGTGTCTCCCATATTGGAGTAGGGGCTGCTTGTGGTTATTAGGCATTTGCAAGCTCTCCGAAGTGTGTGCGCAGCAGGAGAGACAAATCCATGTTTTTATGCCTTCTTTGGCATTTTCAGGTGGAGAAAAACACAATCCCGAAAGAGAAAGAAAAGGCTGCCGCGCCAACACTGAGGCTTCAAACTTGATGAAAACAGTGTCTCCCATAGTGGAGTAGGGGCTGCTTGTGGTTATTAGGCCTTTGCAAGCTCTCCGAAGTGTGTGCGCAGCAGGAAAGACAAATCCATGTTTTTATGCCTTCTTTGGCATTTTCAGGTGGAGAAAAACACAATCCCGAAAGAGAAAGAAAAGGCTGCCGCGCCAACACTGAGGCTTCAAACTTGATGAAAACAGTGTCTCCCATATTGGAGTAGGGGCTGCTTGTGGTTATTAGGCATTTGCAAGCTCTCCGAAGTGTGTGCGCAGCAGGAGAGACAAATCCATGTTTTTATGCCTTCTTTGGCATTTTCAGGTGGAGAAAAACACAATCCCGAAAGAGAAAGAAAAGGCTGCCGCGCCAACACTGAGGCTTCAAACTTGATGAAAACAGTGTCTCCCATAGTGGAGTAGGGGCTGCTTGTGGTTATTAGGCCTTTGCAAGCTCTCCGAAGTGTGTGCGCGGCAGGAGAGACAAATCAATGTTTTCGCGCCTTTTTTGCCATTTCCAGGTCGAAAAACACACAGGCCCCAAAAATAAAGAAATGGCTGTCCAGCCAAAACTGAGGCTTCAAACTTGATGAAAACAGTGTCTCCCATATTGGAGTAGGGGCTGCTTGTGGTTATTAGGCATTTGCAAGCTCTCCGAAGTGTGTGCGCGGCAGGAGAGACAAATCCATGTTTTCGCGCCTTTTTTGCGATTTCAAGGTCGAAAAACACATAGGCCCCAAAATGAAAGAAACGGCTGCCGCGCCAAAACTATGGCTTCAAACTTGATGAAAACAGTCTCTCCCATAATAACTCACGGGCTGCTTGTGTTTTTTAGGCCTTTGCAAGCTCTCCGAAGTGTGTGCGCGGCAGGAGAGACAAATCAATGTTTTCGCGCCTTTTTTGCCATTTCCAGGTCGAAAAACACACAGGCCCCAAAAATAAAGAAATGGCTGTCCAGCCAAAACTGAGGCTTCAAACTTGATGAAAACAGTGTCTCCCATATTGGAGTAGGGGCTGCTTGTGGTTATTAGGCATTTGCAAGCTCTCCGAAGTGTGTGCGCGGCAGGAGAGACAAATCCATGTTTTCGCGCCTTTTTTGCGATTTCAAGGTCGAAAAACACATAGGCCCCAAAATGAAAGAAACGGCTGCCGCGCCAAAACTATGGCTTCAAACTTGATGAAAACAGTCTCTCCCATAATAACTCACGGGCTGCTTGTGTTTTTTAGGCCTTTGCACGCTATCAGAAGTGTGTGCGCGGCAGGAGAGA
Source organism: Argentina silus (assembly GCF_951799395.1). NCBI lineage: Eukaryota > Metazoa > Chordata > Actinopteri > Argentiniformes > Argentinidae > Argentina > Argentina silus. Next base: position 148,516 of record NW_028152519.1, on the reverse strand, counting down.
CAAATCCATGTTTTCGCGCCTTTTTTGCCATTTCCAGGTCGAAGAAAACAAAGGCCCCAAAAATAAAGAAACGGCTGTCCAGCCAAAACTGAGGCTTCAAACTTGATTAAAACAGTCTCTCAGACAATAACTCAAGGGCCGCTTGTGTTTTTTAGGCCTTCGCAAGCTATCGGAAGTGTGTGCGCGGCAGGAGAGACAAATCCATGTTTTCGCGCCTTTTTTACGATTTCAAGGTCGAAAAACACATAGGCCCCAAAATGAAAGAAACGGCTGCCGCGCCAAAACTGAGGCTTCAAACTTGATGAAAACAGTGTCTCCTATATTGGAGTAGGGGCTGCTTGTGGTTATTAGGCATTTGCAAGCTCTCCGAAGTGTGTGCGCAGCAGGAGAGACAAATCCATGTTTTTATGCCTTCTTTGGCATTTTCAGGTGGAGAAAAACACAATCCCGAAAGAAAAAGAAAAGGCTGCCGCGCCAACACTGAGGCTTCAAACTTGATGAAAACAGTGTCTCCCATAGTGGAGTAGGGGCTGCTTGTGGTTATTAGGCCTTTGCAAGCTCTCCGAAGTGTGTGCGCGGCAGGAGAGACAAATCAATGTTTTCGCGCCTTTTTTGCCATTTCCAGGTCGAAAAACACACAGGCCCCAAAAATAAAGAAATGGCTGTCCAGCCAAAACTGAGGCTTCAAACTTGATGAAAACAGTGTCTCCCATATTGGAGTAGGGGCTGCTTGTGGTTATTAGGCATTTGCAAGCTCTCCGAAGTGTGTGCGCAGCAGGAGAGACAAATCCATGTTTTTATGCCTTCTTTGGCATTTTCAGGTGGAGAAAAACACAATCCCGAAAGAGAAAGAAAAGGCTGCCGCGCCAACACTGAGGCTTCAAACTTGATGAAAACAGTGTCTCCCATAATGGAGTAGGGGCTGCTTGTGGTTATTAGGCATTTGCAAGCTCTCCGAAGTGTGTGCGCAGCAGGAGAGACAAATCCATGTTTTTATGCCTTCTTTGGCATTTTCAGGTGGAGAAAAACACAATCCCGAAAGAGAAAGAAAAGGCTGCCGCGCCAACACTGAGGCTTCAAACTTGATGAAAACAGTGTCTCCCATAGTGGAGTAGGGGCTGCTTGTGGTTATTAGGCCTTTGCAAGCTCTCCGAAGTGTGTGCGCAGCAGGAGAGACAAATCCATGTTTTTATGCCTTCTTTGGCATTTTCAGGTGGAGAAAAACACAATCCCGAAAGAGAAAGAAAAGGCTGCCGCGCCAACACTGAGGCTTCAAACTTGATGAAAACAGTGTCTCCCATAGTGGAGTAGGGGCTGCTTGTGGTTATTAGGCCTTTGCAAGCTCTCCGAAGTGTGTGCGCAGCAGGAGAGACAAATCCATGTTTTTATGCCTTCTTTGGCATTTTCAGGTGGAGAAAAACACAATCCCGAAAGAGAAAGAAAAGGCTGCCGCGCCAACACTGAGGCTTCAAACTTGATGAAAACAGTGTCTCCCATATTGGAGTAGGGGCTGCTTGTGGTTATTAGGCATTTGCAAGCTCTCCGAAGTGTGTGCGCAGCAGGAGAGACAAATCCATGTTTTTATGCCTTCTTTGGCATTTTCAGGTGGAGAAAAACACAATCCCGAAAGAGAAAGAAAAGGCTGCCGCGCCAACACTGAGGCTTCAAACTTGATGAAAACAGTGTCTCCCATAGTGGAGTAGGGGCTGCTTGTGGTTATTAGGCCTTTGCAAGCTCTCCGAAGTGTGTGCGCAGCAGGAGAGACAAATCCATGTTTTTATGCCTTCTTTGGCATTTTCAGGTGGAGAAAAACACAATCCCGAAAGAGAAAGAAAAGGCTGCCGCGCCAACACTGAGGCTTCAAACTTGATGAAAACAGTGTCTCCCATATTGGAGTAGGGGCTGCTTGTGGTTATTAGGCATTTGCAAGCTCTCCGAAGTGTGTGCGCAGCAGGAGAGACAAATCCATGTTTTTATGCCTTCTTTGGCATTTTCAGGTGGAGAAAAACACAATCCCGAAAGAGAAAGAAAAGGCTGCCGCGCCAACACTGAGGTTTCAAACTTGATGAAAACAGTGTCTCCCATAGTGGAGTAGGGGCTGCTTGTGGTTATTAGGCCTTTGCAAGCTCTCCGAAGTGTGTGCGCAGCAGGAGAGACAAATCCATGTTTTTATGCCTTCTTTGGCATTTTCAGGTGGAGAAAAACACAATCCCGAAAGAGAAAGAAAAGGCTGCCGCGCCAACACTGAGGCTTCAAACTTGATGAAAACAGTGTCTCCCATATTGGAGTAGGGGCTGCTTGTGGTTATTAGGCATTTGCAAGCTCTCCGAAGTGTGTGCGCAGCAGGAGAGACAAATCCATGTTTTTATGCCTTCTTTGGCATTTTCAGGTGGAGAAAAACACAATCCCGAAAGAGAAAGAAAAGGCTGCCGCGCCAACACTGAGGCTTCAAACTTGATGAAAACAGTCTCTCCCATAATAACTCACGGGCTGCTTGTGTTTTTTAGGCCTTTGCACGCTATCGGAAGTGTGTGCGCGGCAGGAGAGACAAATCCATGTTTTCGCGCCTTTTTTGCGATTTCGGGATTGTGTTTTTCTCCACCTGAAAATGCCAAAGAAGGCATAAAAACATGGATTTGTCTCTCCTGCTGCGCACACACTTCGGAGAGCTTGCAAAGGCCTAATAACCACAAGCAGCCCCTACTCCACTATGGGAGACACTGTTTTCATCAAGTTTGAAGCCTCAGTGTTGGCGCGGCAGCCTTTTCTTTCTCTTTCGGGATTGTGTTTTTCTCCACCTGAAAATGCCAAAGAAGGCATAAAAACATGGATTTGTCTCTCCTGCTGCGCACACACTTCGGAGAGCTTGCAAATGCCTAATAACCACAAGCAGCCCCTACTCCAATATGGGAGACACTGTTTTCATCAAGTTTGAAGCCTCAGTGTTGGCGCGGCAGCCTTTTCTTTCTCTTTCGGGATTGTGTTTTTCTCCACCTGAAAATGCCAAAGAAGGCATAAAAACATGGATTTGTCTCTCCTGCTGCGCACACACTTCGGAGAGCTTGCAAAGGCCTAATAACCACAAGCAGCCCCTACTCCACTATGGGAGACACTGTTTTCATCAAGTTTGAAGCCTCAGTGTTGGCGCGGCAGCCTTTTCTTTCTCTTTCGGGATTGTGTTTTTCTCCACCTGAAAATGCCAAAGAAGGCATAAAAACATGGATTTGTCTCTCCTGCTGCGCACACACTTCGGAGAGCTTGCAAATGCCTAATAACCACAAGCAGCCCCTACTCCATTATGGGAGACACTGTTTTCATCAAGTTTGAAGCCTCAGTGTTGGCGCGGCAGCCTTTTCTTTCTCTTTCGGGATTGTGTTTTTCTCCACCTGAAAATGCCAAAGAAGGCATAAAAACATGGATTTGTCTCTCCTGCTGCGCACACACTTCGGAGAGCTTGCAAATGCCTAATAACCACAAGCAGCCCCTACTCCAATATAGGAGACACTGTTTTCATCAAGTTTGAAGCCTCAGTTTTGGCTGGACAGCCATTTCTTTATTTTTGGGGCCTGTGTGTTTTTCGACCTGGAAATGGCAAAAAAGGCGCGAAAACATTGATTTGTCTCTCCTGCCGCGCACACACTTCCGATAGCTTGCGAAGGCCTAAAAAACACAAGCTGCCCTTGAGTTATTGTGGGAGAGAATGTTTTCATCAAGTTTGAAGCCATAGTTTTGGCGCGGCAGCCGTTTCTTTCATTTTGGGGCCTATGTGTTTTTCGACCTTGAAATCGTAAAAAAGGCGCGAAAACATGGATTTGTCTCTCCTGCCGCGCACACACTTCCGATAGCTTGCGAAGGCCTAAAAAACACAAGCGGCCCTTGAGTTATTGTCTGAGAGACTGTTTTAATCAAGTTTGAAGCCTCAGTTTTGGCTGGACAGCCGTTTCTTTATTTTTGGGGCCTTTGTTTTCTTCGACCTGGAAATGGCAAAAAAGGCGCGAAAACATGGATTTGTCTCTCCTGCCGCGCACACACTTCTGATAGCGTGCAAAGGCCTAAAAAACACAAGCAGCCCGTGAGTTATTATGGGAGAGACTGTTTTCATCAAGTTTGAAGCCATAGTTTTGGCGCGGCAGCCGTTTCTTTCATTTTGGGGCCTATGTGTTTTTCGACCTTGAAATCGCAAAAAAGGCGCGAAAACATGGATTTGTCTCTCCTGCCGCGCACACACTTCGGAGAGCTTGCAAATGCCTAATAACCACAAGCAGCCCCTACTCCAATATGGGAGACACTGTTTTCATCAAGTTTGAAGCCTCAGTTTTGGCTGGACAGCCATTTCTTTATTTTTGGGGCCTGTGTGTTTTTCGACCTGGAAATGGCAAAAAAGGCGCGAAAACATTGATTTGTCTCTCCTGCCGCGCACACACTTCGGAGAGCTTGCAAAGGCCTAAAAAACACAAGCAGCCCGTGAGTTATTATGGGAGAGACTGTTTTCATCAAGTTTGAAGCCATAGTTTTGGCGCGGCAGCCGTTTCTTTCATTTTGGGGCCTATGTGTTTTTCGACCTTGAAATCGCAAAAAAGGCGCGAAAACATGGATTTGTCTCTCCTGCCGCGCACACACTTCGGAGAGCTTGCAAATGCCTAATAACCACAAGCAGCCCCTACTCCAATATGGGAGACACTGTTTTCATCAAGTTTGAAGCCTCAGTTTTGGCTGGACAGCCATTTCTTTATTTTTGGGGCCTGTGTGTTTTTCGACCTGGAAATGGCAAAAAAGGCGCGAAAACATTGATTTGTCTCTCCTGCCGCGCACACACTTCGGAGAGCTTGCAAAGGCCTAATAACCACAAGCAGCCCCTACTCCACTATGGGAGACACTGTTTTCATCAAGTTTGAAGCCTCAGTGTTGGCGCGGCAGCCTTTTCTTTCTCTTTCGGGATTGTGTTTTTCTCCACCTGAAAATGCCAAAGAAGGCATAAAAACATGGATTTGTCTCTCCTGCTGCGCACACACTTCGGAGAGCTTGCAAATGCCTAATAACCACAAGCAGCCCCTACTCCAATATGGGAGACACTGTTTTCATCAAGTTTGAAGCCTCAGTGTTGGCGCGGCAGCCTTTTCTTTCTCTTTCGGGATTGTGTTTTTCTCCACCTGAAAATGCCAAAGAAGGCATAAAAACATGGATTTGTCTCTCCTGCTGCGCACACACTTCGGAGAGCTTGCAAAGGCCTAATAACCACAAGCAGCCCCTACTCCACTATGGGAGACACTGTTTTCATCAAGTTTGAAGCCTCAGTGTTGGCGCGGCAGCCTTTTCTTTCTCTTTCGGGATTGTGTTTTTCTCCACCTGAAAATGCCAAAGAAGGCATAAAAACATGGATTTGTCTCTCCTGCTGCGCACACACTTCGGAGAGCTTGCAAATGCCTAATAACCACAAGCAGCCCCTACTCCAATATGGGAGACACTGTTTTCATCAAGTTTGAAGCCTCAGTGTTGGCGCGGCAGCCTTTTCTTTCTCTTTCGGGATTGTGTTTTTCTCCACCTGAAAATGCCAAAGAAGGCATAAAAACATGGATTTGTCTTTCCTGCTGCCCACACACTTCGGAGAGCTTGCAAAGGCCTAATAACCACAAGCAGCCCCTACTCCACTATGGGAGACACTGTTTTCATCAAGTTTGAAGCCTCAGTGTTGGCGCGGCAGCCTTTTCTTTCTCTTTCGGGATTGTGTTTTTCTCCACCTGAAAATGCCAAAGAAGGCATAAAAACATGGATTTGTCTCTCCTGCTGCGCACACACTTCGGAGAGCTTGCAAATGCCTAATAACCACAAGCAGCCCCTACTCCATTATGGGAGACACTGTTTTCATCAAGTTTGAAGCCTCAGTGTTGGCGCGGCAGCCTTTTCTTTCTCTTTCGGGATTGTGTTTTTCTCCACCTGAAAATGCCAAAGAAGGCATAAAAACATGGATTTGTCTCTCCTGCTGCGCACACACTTCGGAGAGCTTGCAAATGCCTAATAACCACAAGCAGCCCCTACTCCAATATAGGAGACACTGTTTTCATCAAGTTTGAAGCCTCAGTTTTGGCTGGACAGCCATTTCTTTATTTTTGGGGCCTGTGTGTTTTTCGACCTGGAAATGGCAAAAAAGGCGCGAAAACATTGATTTGTCTCTCCTGCCGCGCACACACTTCCGATAGCTTGCGAAGGCCTAAAAAACACAAGCTGCCCTTGAGTTATTGTGGGAGAGAATGTTTTCATCAAGTTTGAAGCCATAGTTTTGGCGCGGCAGCCGTTTCTTTCATTTTGGGGCCTATGTGTTTTTCGACCTTGAAATCGTAAAAAAGGCGCGAAAACATGGATTTGTCTCTCCTGCCGCGCACACACTTCCGATAGCTTGCGAAGGCCTAAAAAACACAAGCGGCCCTTGAGTTATTGTCTGAGAGACTGTTTTAATCAAGTTTGAAGCCTCAGTTTTGGCTGGACAGCCGTTTCTTTATTTTTGGGGCCTTTGTTTTCTTCGACCTGGAAATGGCAAAAAAGGCGCGAAAACATGGATTTGTCTCTCCTGCCGCGCACACACTTCTGATAGCGTGCAAAGGCCTAAAAAACACAAGCAGCCCGTGAGTTATTATGGGAGAGACTGTTTTCATCAAGTTTGAAGCCATAGTTTTGGCGCGGCAGCCGTTTCTTTCATTTTGGGGCCTATGTGTTTTTCGACCTTGAAATCGCAAAAAAGGCGCGAAAACATGGATTTGTCTCTCCTGCCGCGCACACACTTCGGAGAGCTTGCAAATGCCTAATAACCACAAGCAGCCCCTACTCCAATATGGGAGACACTGTTTTCATCAAGTTTGAAGCCTCAGTTTTGGCTGGACAGCCATTTCTTTATTTTTGGGGCCTGTGTGTTTTTCGACCTGGAAATGGCAAAAAAGGCGCGAAAACATTGATTTGTCTCTCCTGCCGCGCACACACTTCGGAGAGCTTGCAAAGGCCTAAAAAACACAAGCAGCCCGTGAGTTATTATGGGAGAGACTGTTTTCATCAAGTTTGAAGCCATAGTTTTGGCGCGGCAGCCGTTTCTTTCATTTTGGGGCCTATGTGTTTTTCGACCTTGAAATCGCAAAAAAGGCGCGAAAACATGGATTTGTCTCTCCTGCCGCGCACACACTTCGGAGAGCTTGCAAATGCCTAATAACCACAAGCAGCCCCTACTCCAATATGGGAGACACTGTTTTCATCAAGTTTGAAGCCTCAGTTTTGGCTGGACAGCCATTTCTTTATTTTTGGGGCCTGTGTGTTTTTCGACCTGGAAATGGCAAAAAAGGCGCGAAAACATTGATTTGTCTCTCCTGCCGCGCACACACTTCGGAGAGCTTGCAAAGGCCTAATAACCACAAGCAGCCCCTACTCCACTATGGGAGACACTGTTTTCATCAAGTTTGAAGCCTCAGTGTTGGCGCGGCAGCCTTTTCTTTCTCTTTCGGGATTGTGTTTTTCTCCACCTGAAAATGCCAAAGAAGGCATAAAAACATGGATTTGTCTCTCCTGCTGCGCACACACTTCGGAGAGCTTGCAAATGCCTAATAACCACAAGCAGCCCCTACTCCAATATGGGAGACACTGTTTTCATCAAGTTTGAAGCCTCAGTGTTGGCGCGGCAGCCTTTTCTTTCTCTTTCGGGATTGTGTTTTTCTCCACCTGAAAATGCCAAAGAAGGCATAAAAACATGGATTTGTCTCTCCTGCTGCGCACACACTTCGGAGAGCTTGCAAAGGCCTAATAACCACAAGCAGCCCCTACTCCACTATGGGAGACACTGTTTTCATCAAGTTTGAAGCCTCAGTGTTGGCGCGGCAGCCTTTTCTTTCTCTTTCGGGATTGTGTTTTTCTCCACCTGAAAATGCCAAAGAAGGCATAAAAACATGGATTTGTCTCTCCTGCTGCGCACACACTTCGGAGAGCTTGCAAATGCCTAATAACCACAAGCAGCCCCTACTCCAATATGGGAGACACTGTTTTCATCAAGTTTGAAGCCTCAGTGTTGGCGCGGCAGCCTTTTCTTTCTCTTTCGGGATTGTGTTTTTCTCCACCTGAAAATGCCAAAGAAGGCATAAAAACATGGATTTGTCTTTCCTGCTGCCCACACACTTCGGAGAGCTTGCAAAGGCCTAATAACCACAAGCAGCCCCTACTCCACTATGGGAGACACTGTTTTCATCAAGTTTGAAGCCTCAGTGTTGGCGCGGCAGCCTTTTCTTTCTCTTTCGGGATTGTGTTTTTCTCCACCTGAAAATGCCAAAGAAGGCATAAAAACATGGATTTGTCTCTCCTGCTGCGCACACACTTCGGAGAGCTTGCAAATGCCTAATAACCACAAGCAGCCCCTACTCCAATATGGGAGACACTGTTTTCATCAAGTTTGAAGCCTCAGTGTTGGCGCGGCAGCCTTTTCTTTCTCTTTCGGGATTGTGTTTTTCTCCACCTGAAAATGCCAAAGAAGGCATAAAAACATGGATTTGTCTCTCCTGCTGCGCACACACTTCGGAGAGCTTGCAAAGGCCTAATAACCACAAGCAGCCCCTACTCCACTATGGGAGACACTGTTTTCATCAAGTTTGAAGCCTCAGTGTTGGCGCGGCAGCCTTTTCTTTCTCTTTCGGGATTGTGTTTTTCTCCACCTGAAAATGCCAAAGAAGGCATAAAAACATGGATTTGTCTCTCCTGCTGCGCACACACTTCGGAGAGCTTGCAAATGCCTAATAACCACAAGCAGCCCCTACTCCAATATGGGAGACACTGTTTTCATCAAGTTTGAAGCCTCAGTGTTGGCGCGGCAGCCTTTTCTTTCTCTTTCGGGATTGTGTTTTTCTCCACCTGAAAATGCCAAAGAAGGCATAAAAACATGGATTTGTCTCTCCTGCTGCGCACACACTTCGGAGAGCTTGCAAAGGCCTAATAACCACAAGCAGCCCCTACTCCACTATGGGAGACACTGTTTTCATCAAGTTTGAAGCCTCAGTGTTGGCGCGGCAGCCTTTTCTTTCTCTTTCGGGATTGTGTTTTTCTCCACCTGAAAATGCCAAAGAAGGCATAAAAACATGGATTTGTCTCTCCTGCTGCGCACACACTTCGGAGAGCTTGCAAATGCCTAATAACCACAAGCAGCCCCTACTCCATTATGGGAGACACTGTTTTCATCAAGTTTGAAGCCTCAGTGTTGGCGCGGCAGCCTTTTCTTTCTCTTTCGGGATTGTGTTTTTCTCCACCTGAAAATGCCAAAGAAGGCATAAAAACATGGATTTGTCTCTCCTGCTGCGCACACACTTCGGAGAGCTTGCAAATGCCTAATAACCACAAGCAGCCCCTACTCCAATATGGGAGACACTGTTTTCATCAAGTTTGAAGCCTCAGTTTTGGCTGGACAGCCATTTCTTTATTTTTGGGGCCTGTGTGTTTTTCGACCTGGAAATGGCAAAAAAGGCGCGAAAACATTGATTTGTCTCTCCTGCCTTGCACACACTTCGGAGAGCTTGCAAAGGCCTAATAACCACAAGCAGCCCCTACTCCACTATGGGAGACACTGTTTTCATCAAGTTTGAAGCCTCAGTGTTGGCGCGGCAGCCTTTTCTTTTTCTTTCGGGATTGTGTTTTTCTCCACCTGAAAATGCCAAAGAAGGCATAAGAACATGGATTTGTCTCTCCTGCTGCGCACACACTTCGGAGAGCTTGCAAATGCCTAATAACCACAAGCAGCCCCTACTCCAATATAGGAGACACTGTTTTCATCAAGTTTGAAGCCTCAGTTTTGGCTGGACAGCCATTTCTTTATTTTTGGGGCCTGTGTGTTTTTCGACCTGGAAATGGCAAAAAAGGCGCGAAAACATTGATTTGTCTCTCCTGCCGCGCACACACTTCCGATAGCTTGCGAAGGCCTAAAAAACACAAGCTGCCCTTGAGTTATTGTGGGAGAGAATGTTTTCATCAAGTTTGAAGCCATAGTTTTGGCGCGGCAGCCGTTTCTTTCATTTTGGGGCCTATGTGTTTTTCGACCTTGAAATCGTAAAAAAGGCGCGAAAACATGGATTTGTCTCTCCTGCCGCGCACACACTTCCGATAGCTTGCGAAGGCCTAAAAAACACAAGCGGCCCTTGAGTTATTGTCTGAGAGACTGTTTTAATCAAGTTTGAAGCCTCAGTTTTGGCTGGACAGCCGTTTCTTTATTTTTGGGGCCTTTGTTTTCTTCGACCTGGAAATGGCAAAAAAGGCGCGAAAACATGGATTTGTCTCTCCTGCCGCGCACACACTTCTGATAGCGTGCAAAGGCCTAAAAAACACAAGCAGCCCGTGAGTTATTATGGGAGAGACTGTTTTCATCAAGTTTGAAGCCATAGTTTTGGCGCGGCAGCCGTTTCTTTCATTTTGGGGCCTATGTGTTTTTCGACCTTGAAATCGCAAAAAAGGCGCGAAAACATGGATTTGTCTCTCCTGCCGCGCACACACTTCGGAGAGCTTGCAAATGCCTAATAACCACAAGCAGCCCCTACTCCAATATGGGAGACACTGTTTTCATCAAGTTTGAAGCCTCAGTTTTGGCTGGACAGCCATTTCTTTATTTTTGGGGCCTGTGTGTTTTTCGACCTGGAAATGGCAAAAAAGGCGCGAAAACATTGATTTGTCTCTCCTGCCGCGCACACACTTCGGAGAGCTTGCAAAGGCCTAAAAAACACAAGCAGCCCGTGAGTTATTATGGGAGAGACTGTTTTCATCAAGTTTGAAGCCTCAGTTTTGGCTGGACAGCCATTTCTTTATTTTTGGGGCCTGTGTGTTTTTCGACCTGGAAATGGCAAAAAAGGCGCGAAAACATTGATTTGTCTCTCCTGCCGCGCACACACTTCGGAGAGCTTGCAAAGGCCTAATAACCACAAGCAGCCCCTACTCCACTATGGGAGACACTGTTTTCATCAAGTTTGAAGCCTCAGTGTTGGCGCGGCAGCCTTTTCTTTCTCTTTCGGGATTGTGTTTTTCTCCACCTGAAAATGCCAAAGAAGGCATAAAAACATGGATTTGTCTCTCCTGCTGCGCACACACTTCGGAGAGCTTGCAAATGCCTAATAACCACAAGCAGCCCCTACTCCAATATGGGAGACACTGTTTTCATCAAGTTTGAAGCCTCAGTGTTGGCGCGGCAGCCTTTTCTTTCTCTTTCGGGATTGTGTTTTTCTCCACCTGAAAATGCCAAAGAAGGCATAAAAACATGGATTTGTCTCTCCTGCTGCGCACACACTTCGGAGAGCTTGCAAAGGCCTAATAACCACAAGCAGCCCCTACTCCACTATGGGAGACACTGTTTTCATCAAGTTTGAAGCCTCAGTGTTGGCGCGGCAGCCTTTTCTTTCTCTTTCGGGATTGTGTTTTTCTCCACCTGAAAATGCCAAAGAAGGCATAAAAACATGGATTTGTCTCTCCTGCTGCGCACACACTTCGGAGAGCTTGCAAATGCCTAATAACCACAAGCAGCCCCTACTCCACTATGGGAGACACTGTTTTCATCAAGTTTGAAGCCTCAGTGTTGGCGCGGCAGCCTTTTCTTTCTCTTTCGGGATTGTGTTTTTCTCCACCTGAAAATGCCAAAGAAGGCATAAAAACATGGATTTGTCTCTCCTGCTGCGCACACACTTCGGAGAGCTTGCAAATGCCTAATAACCACAAGCAGCCCCTACTCCATTATGGGAGACACTGTTTTCATCAAGTTTGAAGCCTCAGTGTTGGCGCGGCAGCCTTTTCTTTCTCTTTCGGGATTGTGTTTTTCTCCACCTGAAAATGCCAAAGAAGGCATAAAAACATGGATTTGTCTCTCCTGCTGCGCACACACTTCGGAGAGCTTGCAAATGCCTAATAACCACAAGCAGCCCCTACTCCAATATGGGAGACACTGTTTTCATCAAGTTTGAAGCCTCAGTTTTGGCTGGACAGCCATTTCTTTATTTTTGGGGCCTGTGTGTTTTTCGACCTGGAAATGGCAAAAAAGGCGCGAAAACATTGATTTGTCTCTCCTGCCGCGCACACACTTCGGAGAGCTTGCAAAGGCCTAATAACCACAAGCAGCCCCTACTCCACTATGGGAGACACTGTTTTCATCAAGTTTGAAGCCTCAGTGTTGGCGCGGCAGCCTTTTCTTTTTCTTTCGGGATTGTGTTTTTCTCCACCTGAAAATGCCAAAGAAGGCATAAAAACATGGATTTGTCTCTCCTGCTGCGCACACACTTCGGAGAGCTTGCAAATGCCTAATAACCACAAGCAGCCCCTACTCCAATATAGGAGACACTGTTTTCATCAAGTTTGAAGCCTCAGTTTTGGCTGGACAGCCATTTCTTTATTTTTGGGGCCTGTGTGTTTTTCGACCTGGAAATGGCAAAAAAGGCGCGAAAACATTGATTTGTCTCTCCTGCCGCGCACACACTTCCGATAGCTTGCGAAGGCCTAAAAAACACAAGCTGCCCTTGAGTTATTGTGGGAGAGAATGTTTTCATCAAGTTTGAAGCCATAGTTTTGGCGCGGCAGCCGTTTCTTTCATTTTGGGGCCTATGTGTTTTTCGACCTTGAAATCGTAAAAAAGGCGCGAAAACATGGATTTGTCTCTCCTGCCGCGCACACACTTCCGATAGCTTGCGAAGGCCTAAAAAACACAAGCGGCCCTTGAGTTATTGTCTGAGAGACTGTTTTAATCAAGTTTGAAGCCTCAGTTTTGGCTGGACAGCCGTTTCTTTATTTTTGGGGCCTTTGTTTTCTTCGACCTGGAAATGGCAAAAAAGGCGCGAAAACATGGATTTGTCTCTCCTGCCGCGCACACACTTCTGATAGCGTGCAAAGGCCTAAAAAACACAAGCAGCCCGTGAGTTATTATGGGAGAGACTGTTTTCATCAAGTTTGAAGCCATAGTTTTGGCGCGGCAGCCGTTTCTTTCATTTTGGGGCCTATGTGTTTTTCGACCTTGAAATCGCAAAAAAGGCGCGAAAACATGGATTTGTCTCTCCTGCCGCGCACACACTTCGGAGAGCTTGCAAATGCCTAATAACCACAAGCAGCCCCTACTCCAATATGGGAGACACTGTTTTCATCAAGTTTGAAGCCTCAGTTTTGGCTGGACAGCCATTTCTTTATTTTTGGGGCCTGTGTGTTTTTCGACCTGGAAATGGCAAAAAAGGCGCGAAAACATTGATTTGTCTCTCCTGCCGCGCACACACTTCGGAGAGCTTGCAAAGGCCTAAAAAACACAAGCAGCCCGTGAGTTATTATGGGAGAGACTGTTTTCATCAAGTTTGAAGCCATAGTTTTGGCGCGGCAGCCGTTTCTTTCATTTTGGGGCCTATGTGTTTTTCGACCTTGAAATCGCAAAAAAGGCGCGAAAACATGGATTTGTCTCTCCTGCCGCGCACACACTTCGGAGAGCTTGCAAATGCCTAATAACCACAAGCAGCCCCTACTCCAATATGGGAGACACTGTTTTCATCAAGTTTGAAGCCTCAGTTTTGGCTGGACAGCCATTTCTTTATTTTTGGGGCCTGTGTGTTTTTCGACCTGGAAATGGCAAAAAAGGCGCGAAAACATTGATTTGTCTCTCCTGCCGCGCACACACTTCGGAGAGCTTGCAAAGGCCTAATAACCACAAGCAGCCCCTACTCCACTATGGGAGACACTGTTTTCATCAAGTTTGAAGCCTCAGTGTTGGCGCGGCAGCCTTTTCTTTCTCTTTCGGGATTGTGTTTTTCTCCACCTGAAAATGCCAAAGAAGGCATAAAAACATGGATTTGTCTCTCCTGCTGCGCACACACTTCGGAGAGCTTGCAAATGCCTAATAACCACAAGCAGCCCCTACTCCAATATGGGAGACACTGTTTTCATCAAGTTTGAAGCCTCAGTGTTGGCGCGGCAGCCTTTTCTTTCTCTTTCGGGATTGTGTTTTTCTCCACCTGAAAATGCCAAAGAAGGCATAAAAACATGGATTTGTCTCTCCTGCTGCGCACACACTTCGGAGAGCTTGCAAAGGCCTAATAACCACAAGCAGCCCCTACTCCACTATGGGAGACACTGTTTTCATCAAGTTTGAAGCCTCAGTGTTGGCGCGGCAGCCTTTTCTTTCTCTTTCGGGATTGTGTTTTTCTCCACCTGAAAATGCCAAAGAAGGCATAAAAACATGGATTTGTCTCTCCTGCTGCGCACACACTTCGGAGAGCTTGCAAAGGCCTAATAACCACAAGCAGCCCCTACTCCACTATGGGAGACACTGTTTTCATCAAGTTTGAAGCCTCAGTGTTGGCGCGGCAGCCTTTTCTTTCTCTTTCGGGATTGTGTTTTTCTCCACCTGAAAATGCCAAAGAAGGCATAAAAACATGGATTTGTCTCTCCTGCTGCGCACACACTTCGGAGAGCTTGCAAATGCCTAATAACCACAAGCAGCCCCTACTCCATTATGGGAGACACTGTTTTCATCAAGTTTGAAGCCTCAGTGTTGGCGCGGCAGCCTTTTCTTTCTCTTTCGGGATTGTGTTTTTCTCCACCTGAAAATGCCAAAGAAGGCATAAAAACATGGATTTGTCTCTCCTGCTGCGCACACACTTCGGAGAGCTTGCAAATGCCTAATAACCACAAGCAGCCCCTACTCCAATATGGGAGACACTGTTTTCATCAAGTTTGAAGCCTCAGTTTTGGCTGGACAGCCATTTCTTTATTTTTGGGGCCTGTGTGTTTTTCGACCTGGAAATGGCAAAAAAGGCGCGAAAACATTGATTTGTCTCTCCTGCCGCGCACACACTTCGGAGAGCTTGCAAAGGCCTAATAACCACAAGCAGCCCCTACTCCACTATGGGAGACACTGTTTTCATCAAGTTTGAAGCCTCAGTGTTGGCGCGGCAGCCTTTTCTTTTTCTTTCGGGATTGTGTTTTTCTCCACCTGAAAATGCCAAAGAAGGCATAAAAACATGGATTTGTCTCTCCTGCTGCGCACACACTTCGGAGAGCTTGCAAATGCCTAATAACCACAAGCAGCCCCTACTCCAATATAGGAGACACTGTTTTCATCAAGTTTGAAGCCTCAGTTTTGGCTGGACAGCCATTTCTTTATTTTTGGGGCCTGTGTGTTTTTCGACCTGGAAATGGCAAAAAAGGCGCGAAAACATTGATTTGTCTCTCCTGCCGCGCACACACTTCCGATAGCTTGCGAAGGCCTAAAAAACACAAGCTGCCCTTGAGTTATTGTGGGAGAGAATGTTTTCATCAAGTTTGAAGCCATAGTTTTGGCGCGGCAGCCGTTTCTTTCATTTTGGGGCCTATGTGTTTTTCGACCTTGAAATCGTAAAAAAGGCGCGAAAACATGGATTTGTCTCTCCTGCCGCGCACACACTTCCGATAGCTTGCGAAGGCCTAAAAAACACAAGCGGCCCTTGAGTTATTGTCTGAGAGACTGTTTTAATCAAGTTTGAAGCCTCAGTTTTGGCTGGACAGCCGTTTCTTTATTTTTGGGGCCTTTGTTTTCTTCGACCTGGAAATGGCAAAAAAGGCGCGAAAACATGGATTTGTCTCTCCTGCCGCGCACACACTTCTGATAGCGTGCAAAGGCCTAAAAAACACAAGCAGCCCGTGAGTTATTATGGGAGAGACTGTTTTCATCAAGTTTGAAGCCATAGTTTTGGCGCGGCAGCCGTTTCTTTCATTTTGGGGCCTATGTGTTTTTCGACCTTGAAATCGCAAAAAAGGCGCGAAAACATGGATTTGTCTCTCCTGCCGCGCACACACTTCGGAGAGCTTGCAAATGCCTAATAACCACAAGCAGCCCCTACTCCAATATGGGAGACACTGTTTTCATCAAGTTTGAAGCCTCAGTTTTGGCTGGACAGCCATTTCTTTATTTTTGGGGCCTGTGTGTTTTTCGACCTGGAAATGGCAAAAAAGGCGCGAAAACATTGATTTGTCTCTCCTGCCGCGCACACACTTCGGAGAGCTTGCAAAGGCCTAAAAAACACAAGCAGCCCGTGAGTTATTATGGGAGAGACTGTTTTCATCAAGTTTGAAGCCATAGTTTTGGCGCGGCAGCCGTTTCTTTCATTTTGGGGCCTATGTGTTTTTCGACCTTGAAATCGCAAAAAAGGCGCGAAAACATGGATTTGTCTCTCCTGCCGCGCACACACTTCGGAGAGCTTGCAAATGCCTAATAACCACAAGCAGCCCCTACTCCAATATGGGAGACACTGTTTTCATCAAGTTTGAAGCCTCAGTTTTGGCTGGACAGCCATTTCTTTATTTTTGGGGCCTGTGTGTTTTTCGACCTGGAAATGGCAAAAAAGGCGCGAAAACATTGATTTGTCTCTCCTGCCGCGCACACACTTCGGAGAGCTTGCAAAGGCCTAATAACCACAAGCAGCCCCTACTCCACTATGGGAGACACTGTTTTCATCAAGTTTGAAGCCTCAGTGTTGGCGCGGCAGCCTTTTCTTTCTCTTTCGGGATTGTGTTTTTCTCCACCTGAAAATGCCAAAGAAGGCATAAAAACATGGATTTGTCTCTCCTGCTGCGCACACACTTCGGAGAGCTTGCAAATGCCTAATAACCACAAGCAGCCCCTACTCCAATATGGGAGACACTGTTTTCATCAAGTTTGAAGCCTCAGTGTTGGCGCGGCAGCCTTTTCTTTCTCTTTCGGGATTGTGTTTTTCTCCACCTGAAAATGCCAAAGAAGGCATAAAAACATGGATTTGTCTCTCCTGCTGCGCACACACTTCGGAGAGCTTGCAAAGGCCTAATAACCACAAGCAGCCCCTACTCCACTATGGGAGACACTGTTTTCATCAAGTTTGAAGCCTCAGTGTTGGCGCGGCAGCCTTTTCTTTCTCTTTCGGGATTGTGTTTTTCTCCACCTGAAAATGCCAAAGAAGGCATAAAAACATGGATTTGTCTCTCCTGCTGCGCACACACTTCGGAGAGCTTGCAAATGCCTAATAACCACAAGCAGCCCCTACTCCACTATGGGAGACACTGTTTTCATCAAGTTTGAAGCCTCAGTGTTGGCGCGGCAGCCTTTTCTTTCTCTTTCGGGATTGTGTTTTTCTCCACCTGAAAATGCCAAAGAAGGCATAAAAACATGGATTTGTCTCTCCTGCTGCGCACACACTTCGGAGAGCTTGCAAATGCCTAATAACCACAAGCAGCCCCTACTCCATTATGGGAGACACTGTTTTCATCAAGTTTGAAGCCTCAGTGTTGGCGCGGCAGCCTTTTCTTTCTCTTTCGGGATTGTGTTTTTCTCCACCTGAAAATGCCAAAGAAGGCATAAAAACATGGATTTGTCTCTCCTGCTGCGCACACACTTCGGAGAGCTTGCAAATGCCTAATAACCACAAGCAGCCCCTACTCCAATATGGGAGACACTGTTTTCATCAAGTTTGAAGCCTCAGTTTTGGCTGGACAGCCATTTCTTTATTTTTGGGGCCTGTGTGTTTTTCGACCTGGAAATGGCAAAAAAGGCGCGAAAACATTGATTTGTCTCTCCTGCCGCGCACACACTTCGGAGAGCTTGCAAAGGCCTAATAACCACAAGCAGCCCCTACTCCACTATGGGAGACACTGTTTTCATCAAGTTTGAAGCCTCAGTGTTGGCGCGGCAGCCTTTTCTTTTTCTTTCGGGATTGTGTTTTTCTCCACCTGAAAATGCCAAAGAAGGCATAAAAACATGGATTTGTCTCTCCTGCTGCGCACACACTTCGGAGAGCTTGCAAATGCCTAATAACCACAAGCAGCCCCTACTCCAATATAGGAGACACTGTTTTCATCAAGTTTGAAGCCTCAGTTTTGGCTGGACAGCCATTTCTTTATTTTTGGGGCCTGTGTGTTTTTCGACCTGGAAATGGCAAAAAAGGCGCGAAAACATTGATTTGTCTCTCCTGCCGCGCACACACTTCGGAGAGCTTGCAAAGGCCTAATAACCACAAGCAGCCCCTACTCCACTATGGGAGACACTGTTTTCATCAAGTTTGAAGCCTCAGTGTTGGCGCGGCAGCCTTTTCTTTTTCTTTCGGGATTGTGTTTTTCTCCACCTGAAAATGCCAAAGAAGGCATAAAAACATGGATTTGTCTCTCCTGCTGCGCACACACTTCGGAGAGCTTGCAAATGCCTAATAACCACAAGCAGCCCCTACTCCAATATAGGAGACACTGTTTTCATCAAGTTTGAAGCCTCAGTTTTGGCTGGACAGCCATTTCTTTATTTTTGGGGCCTGTGTGTTTTTCGACCTGGAAATGGCAAAAAAGGCGCGAAAACATTGATTTGTCTCTCCTGCCGCGCACACACTTCCGATAGCTTGCGAAGGCCTAAAAAACACAAGCTGCCCTTGAGTTATTGTGGGAGAGAATGTTTTCATCAAGTTTGAAGCCATAGTTTTGGCGCGGCAGCCGTTTCTTTCATTTTGGGGCCTATGTGTTTTTCGACCTTGAAATCGTAAAAAAGGCGCGAAAACATGGATTTGTCTCTCCTGCCGCGCACACACTTCCGATAGCTTGCGAAGGCCTAAAAAACACAAGCGGCCCTTGAGTTATTGTCTGAGAGACTGTTTTAATCAAGTTTGAAGCCTCAGTTTTGGCTGGACAGCCGTTTCTTTATTTTTGGGGCCTTTGTTTTCTTCGACCTGGAAATGGCAAAAAAGCCGCGAAAACATGGATTTGTCTCTCCTGCCGCGCACACACTTCTGATAGCGTGCAAAGGCCTAAAAAACACAAGCAGCCCGTGAGTTATTATGGGAGAGACTGTTTTCATCAAGTTTGAAGCCATAGTTTTGGCGCGGCAGCCGTTTCTTTCATTTTGGGGCCTATGTGTTTTTCGACCTTGAAATCGCAAAAAAGGCGCGAAAACATGGATTTGTCTCTCCTGCCGCGCACACACTTCGGAGAGCTTGCAAATGCCTAATAACCACAAGCAGCCCCTACTCCAATATGGGAGACACTGTTTTCATCAAGTTTGAAGCCTCAGTTTTGGCTGGACAGCCATTTCTTTATTTTTGGGGCCTGTGTGTTTTTCGACCTGGAAATGGCAAAAAAGGCGCGAAAACATTGATTTGTCTCTCCTGCCGCGCACACACTTCGGAGAGCTTGCAAAGGCCTAAAAAACACAAGCAGCCCGTGAGTTATTATGGGAGAGACTGTTTTCATCAAGTTTGAAGCCATAGTTTTGGCGCGGCAGCCGTTTCTTTCATTTTGGGGCCTATGTGTTTTTCGACCTTGAAATCGCAAAAAAGGCGCGAAAACATGGATTTGTCTCTCCTGCCGCGCACACACTTCGGAGAGCTTGCAAATGCCTAATAACCACAAGCAGCCCCTACTCCAATATGGGAGACACTGTTTTCATCAAGTTTGAAGCCTCAGTTTTGGCTGGACAGCCATTTCTTTATTTTTGGGGCCTGTGTGTTTTTCGACCTGGAAATGGCAAAAAAGGCGCGAAAACATTGATTTGTCTCTCCTGCCGCGCACACACTTCGGAGAGCTTGCAAAGGCCTAATAACCACAAGCAGCCCCTACTCCACTATGGGAGACACTGTTTTCATCAAGTTTGAAGCCTCAGTGTTGGCGCGGCAGCCTTTTCTTTCTCTTTCGGGATTGTGTTTTTCTCCACCTGAAAATGCCAAAGAAGGCATAAAAACATGGATTTGTCTCTCCTGCTGCGCACACACTTCGGAGAGCTTGCAAATGCCTAATAACCACAAGCAGCCCCTACTCCAATATGGGAGACACTGTTTTCATCAAGTTTGAAGCCTCAGTGTTGGCGCGGCAGCCTTTTCTTTCTCTTTCGGGATTGTGTTTTTCTCCACCTGAAAATGCCAAAGAAGGCATAAAAACATGGATTTGTCTCTCCTGCTGCGCACACACTTCGGAGAGCTTGCAAAGGCCTAATAACCACAAGCAGCCCCTACTCCACTATGGGAGACACTGTTTTCATCAAGTTTGAAGCCTCAGTGTTGGCGCGGCAGCCTTTTCTTTCTCTTTCGGGATTGTGTTTTTCTCCACCTGAAAATGCCAAAGAAGGCATAAAAACATGGATTTGTCTCTCCTGCTGCGCACACACTTCGGAGAGCTTGCAAATGCCTAATAACCACAAGCAGCCCCTACTCTAATATGGGAGACACTGTTTTCATCAAGTTTGAAGCCTCAGTGTTGGCGCGGCAGCCTTTTCTTTCTCTTTCGGGATTGTGTTTTTCTCCACCTGAAAATGCCAAAGAAGGCATAAAAACATGGATTTGTCTCTCCTGCTGCGCACACACTTCGGAGAGCTTGCAAAGGCCTAATAACCACAAGCAGCCCCTACTCCACTATGGGAGACACTGTTTTCATCAAGTTTGAAGCCTCAGTGTTGGCGCGGCAGCCTTTTCTTTCTCTTTCGGGATTGTGTTTTTCTCCACCTGAAAATGCCAAAGAAGGCATAAAAA
The DNA here is from genome assembly GCF_951799395.1 of Argentina silus. NCBI lineage: Eukaryota > Metazoa > Chordata > Actinopteri > Argentiniformes > Argentinidae > Argentina > Argentina silus. The sequence continues at coordinate 128,051 of NW_028152519.1, read as the reverse complement.
CATGGATTTGTCTCTCCTGCTGCGCACACACTTCGGAGAGCTTGCAAATGCCTAATAACCACAAGCAGCCCCTACTCCAATATGGGAGACACTGTTTTCATCAAGTTTGAAGCCTCAGTGTTGGCGCGGCAGCCTTTTCTTTCTCTTTCGGGATTGTGTTTTTCTCCACCTGAAAATGCCAAAGAAGGCATAAAAACATGGATTTGTCTTTCCTGCTGCGCACACACTTCGGAGAGCTTGCAAAGGCCTAATAACCACAAGCAGCCCCTACTCCACTATGGGAGACACTGTTTTCATCAAGTTTGAAGCCTCAGTGTTGGCGCGGCAGCCTTTTCTTTCTCTTTCGGGATTGTGTTTTTCTCCACCTGAAAATGCCAAAGAAGGCATAAAAACATGGATTTGTCTCTCCTGCTGCGCACACACTTCGGAGAGCTTGCAAATGCCTAATAACCACAAGCAGCCCCTACTCCAATATGGGAGACACTGTTTTCATCAAGTTTGAAGCCTCAGTGTTGGCGCGGCAGCCTTTTCTTTCTCTTTCGGGATTGTGTTTTTCTCCACCTGAAAATGCCAAAGAAGGCATAAAAACATGGATTTGTCTCTCCTGCTGCGCACACACTTCGGAGAGCTTGCAAAGGCCTAATAACCACAAGCAGCCCCTACTCCACTATGGGAGACACTGTTTTCATCAAGTTTGAAGCCTCAGTGTTGGCGCGGCAGCCTTTTCTTTCTCTTTCGGGATTGTGTTTTTCTCCACCTGAAAATGCCAAAGAAGGCATAAAAACATGGATTTGTCTCTCCTGCTGCGCACACACTTCGGAGAGCTTGCAAATGCCTAATAACCACAAGCAGCCCCTACTCCATTATGGGAGACACTGTTTTCATCAAGTTTGAAGCCTCAGTGTTGGCGCGGCAGCCTTTTCTTTCTCTTTCGGGATTGTGTTTTTCTCCACCTGAAAATGCCAAAGAAGGCATAAAAACATGGATTTGTCTCTCCTGCTGCGCACACACTTCGGAGAGCTTGCAAATGCCTAATAACCACAAGCAGCCCCTACTCCATTATGGGAGACACTGTTTTCATCAAGTTTGAAGCCTCAGTGTTGGCGCGGCAGCCTTTTCTTTCTCTTTCGGGATTGTGTTTTTCTCCACCTGAAAATGCCAAAGAAGGCATAAAAACATGGATTTGTCTCTCCTGCTGCGCACACACTTCGGAGAGCTTGCAAATGCCTAATAACCACAAGCAGCCCCTACTCCAATATGGGAGACACTGTTTTCATCAAGTTTGAAGCCTCAGTTTTGGCTGGACAGCCATTTCTTTATTTTTGGGGCCTGTGTGTTTTTCGACCTGGAAATGGCAAAAAAGGCGCGAAAACATTGATTTGTCTCTCCTGCCGCGCACACACTTCGGAGAGCTTGCAAAGGCCTAATAACCACAAGCAGCCCCTACTCCACTATGGGAGACACTGTTTTCATCAAGTTTGAAGCCTCAGTGTTGGCGCGGCAGCCTTTTCTTTTTCTTTCGGGATTGTGTTTTTCTCCACCTGAAAATGCCAAAGAAGGCATAAAAACATGGATTTGTCTCTCCTGCTGCGCACACACTTCGGAGAGCTTGCAAATGCCTAATAACCACAAGCAGCCCCTACTCCAATATAGGAGACACTGTTTTCATCAAGTTTGAAGCCTCAGTTTTGGCTGGACAGCCATTTCTTTATTTTTGGGGCCTGTGTGTTTTTCGACCTGGAAATGGCAAAAAAGGCGCGAAAACATTGATTTGTCTCTCCTGCCGCGCACACACTTCCGATAGCTTGCGAAGGCCTAAAAAACACAAGCTGCCCTTGAGTTATTGTGGGAGAGAATGTTTTCATCAAGTTTGAAGCCATAGTTTTGGCGCGGCAGCCGTTTCTTTCATTTTGGGGCCTATGTGTTTTTCGACCTTGAAATCGTAAAAAAGGCGCGAAAACATGGATTTGTCTCTCCTGCCGCGCACACACTTCCGATAGCTTGCGAAGGCCTAAAAAACACAAGCGGCCCTTGAGTTATTGTCTGAGAGACTGTTTTAATCAAGTTTGAAGCCTCAGTTTTGGCTGGACAGCCGTTTCTTTATTTTTGGGGCCTTTGTTTTCTTCGACCTGGAAATGGCAAAAAAGGCGCGAAAACATGGATTTGTCTCTCCTGCCGCGCACACACTTCTGATAGCGTGCAAAGGCCTAAAAAACACAAGCAGCCCGTGAGTTATTATGGGAGAGACTGTTTTCATCAAGTTTGAAGCCATAGTTTTGGCGCGGCAGCCGTTTCTTTCATTTTGGGGCCTATGTGTTTTTCGACCTTGAAATCGCAAAAAAGGCGCGAAAACATGGATTTGTCTCTCCTGCCGCGCACACACTTCGGAGAGCTTGCAAATGCCTAATAACCACAAGCAGCCCCTACTCCAATATGGGAGACACTGTTTTCATCAAGTTTGAAGCCTCAGTTTTGGCTGGACAGCCATTTCTTTATTTTTGGGGCCTGTGTGTTTTTCGACCTGGAAATGGCAAAAAAGGCGCGAAAACATTGATTTGTCTCTCCTGCCGCGCACACACTTCGGAGAGCTTGCAAAGGCCTAAAAAACACAAGCAGCCCGTGAGTTATTATGGGAGAGACTGTTTTCATCAAGTTTGAAGCCATAGTTTTGGCGCGGCAGCCGTTTCTTTCATTTTGGGGCCTATGTGTTTTTCGACCTTGAAATCGCAAAAAAGGCGCGAAAACATGGATTTGTCTCTCCTGCCGCGCACACACTTCGGAGAGCTTGCAAATGCCTAATAACCACAAGCAGCCCCTACTCCAATATGGGAGACACTGTTTTCATCAAGTTTGAAGCCTCAGTTTTGGCTGGACAGCCATTTCTTTATTTTTGGGGCCTGTGTGTTTTTCGACCTGGAAATGGCAAAAAAGGCGCGAAAACATTGATTTGTCTCTCCTGCCGCGCACACACTTCGGAGAGCTTGCAAAGGCCTAATAACCACAAGCAGCCCCTACTCCACTATGGGAGACACTGTTTTCATCAAGTTTGAAGCCTCAGTGTTGGCGCGGCAGCCTTTTCTTTCTCTTTCGGGATTGTGTTTTTCTCCACCTGAAAATGCCAAAGAAGGCATAAAAACATGGATTTGTCTCTCCTGCTGCGCACACACTTCGGAGAGCTTGCAAATGCCTAATAACCACAAGCAGCCCCTACTCCAATATGGGAGACACTGTTTTCATCAAGTTTGAAGCCTCAGTGTTGGCGCGGCAGCCTTTTCTTTCTCTTTCGGGATTGTGTTTTTCTCCACCTGAAAATGCCAAAGAAGGCATAAAAACATGGATTTGTCTCTCCTGCTGCGCACACACTTCGGAGAGCTTGCAAAGGCCTAATAACCACAAGCAGCCCCTACTCCACTATGGGAGACACTGTTTTCATCAAGTTTGAAGCCTCAGTGTTGGCGCGGCAGCCTTTTCTTTCTCTTTCGGGATTGTGTTTTTCTCCACCTGAAAATGCCAAAGAAGGCATAAAAACATGGATTTGTCTCTCCTGCTGCGCACACACTTCGGAGAGCTTGCAAATGCCTAATAACCACAAGCAGCCCCTACTCCAATATGGGAGACACTGTTTTCATCAAGTTTGAAGCCTCAGTGTTGGCGCGGCAGCCTTTTCTTTCTCTTTCGGGATTGTGTTTTTCTCCACCTGAAAATGCCAAAGAAGGCATAAAAACATGGATTTGTCTCTCCTGCTGCGCACACACTTCGGAGAGCTTGCAAAGTCTAATAACCACAAGCAGCCCCTACTCCACTATGGGAGACACTGTTTTCATCAAGTTTGAAGCCTCAGTGTTGGCGCGGCAGCCTTTTCTTTCTCTTTCGGGATTGTGTTTTTCTCCACCTGAAAATGCCAAAGAAGGCATAAAAACATGGATTTGTCTCTCCTGCTGCGCACACACTTCGGAGAGCTTGCAAATGCCTAATAACCACAAGCAGCCCCTACTCCATTATGGGAGACACTGTTTTCATCAAGTTTGAAGCCTCAGTGTTGGCGCGGCAGCCTTTTCTTTCTCTTTCGGGATTGTGTTTTTCTCCACCTGAAAATGCCAAAGAAGGCATAAAAACATGGATTTGTCTCTCCTGCTGCGCACACACTTCGGAGAGCTTGCAAATGCCTAATAACCACAAGCAGCCCCTACTCCAATATGGGAGACACTGTTTTCATCAAGTTTGAAGCCTCAGTTTTGGCTGGACAGCCATTTCTTTATTTTTGGGGCCTGTGTGTTTTTCGACCTGGAAATGGCAAAAAAGGCGCGAAAACATTGATTTGTCTCTCCTGCCGCGCACACACTTCGGAGAGCTTGCAAAGGCCTAATAACCACAAGCAGCCCCTACTCCACTATGGGAGACACTGTTTTCATCAAGTTTGAAGCCTCAGTGTTGGCGCGGCAGCCTTTTCTTTTTCTTTCGGGATTGTGTTTTTCTCCACCTGAAAATGCCAAAGAAGGCATAAAAACATGGATTTGTCTCTCCTGCTGCGCACACACTTCGGAGAGCTTGCAAATGCCTAATAACCACAAGCAGCCCCTACTCCAATATAGGAGACACTGTTTTCATCAAGTTTGAAGCCTCAGTTTTGGCTGGACAGCCATTTCTTTATTTTTGGGGCCTGTGTGTTTTTCGACCTGGAAATGGCAAAAAAGGCGCGAAAACATTGATTTGTCTCTCCTGCCGCGCACACACTTCCGATAGCTTGCGAAGGCCTAAAAAACACAAGCTGCCCTTGAGTTATTGTGGGAGAGAATGTTTTCATCAAGTTTGAAGCCATAGTTTTGGCGCGGCAGCCGTTTCTTTCATTTTGGGGCCTATGTGTTTTTCGACCTTGAAATCGTAAAAAAGGCGCGAAAACATGGATTTGTCTCTCCTGCCGCGCACACACTTCCGATAGCTTGCGAAGGCCTAAAAAACACAAGCGGCCCTTGAGTTATTGTCTGAGAGACTGTTTTAATCAAGTTTGAAGCCTCAGTTTTGGCTGGACAGCCGTTTCTTTATTTTTGGGGCCTTTGTTTTCTTCGACCTGGAAATGGCAAAAAAGGCGCGAAAACATGGATTTGTCTCTCCTGCCGCGCACACACTTCTGATAGCGTGCAAAGGCCTAAAAAACACAAGCAGCCCGTGAGTTATTATGGGAGAGACTGTTTTCATCAAGTTTGAAGCCATAGTTTTGGCGCGGCAGCCGTTTCTTTCATTTTGGGGCCTATGTGTTTTTCGACCTTGAAATCGCAAAAAAGGCGCGAAAACATGGATTTGTCTCTCCTGCCGCGCACACACTTCGGAGAGCTTGCAAATGCCTAATAACCACAAGCAGCCCCTACTCCAATATGGGAGACACTGTTTTCATCAAGTTTGAAGCCTCAGTTTTGGCTGGACAGCCATTTCTTTATTTTTGGGGCCTGTGTGTTTTTCGACCTGGAAATGGCAAAAAAGGCGCGAAAACATTGATTTGTCTCTCCTGCCGCGCACACACTTCGGAGAGCTTGCAAAGGCCTAAAAAACACAAGCAGCCCGTGAGTTATTATGGGAGAGACTGTTTTCATCAAGTTTGAAGCCATAGTTTTGGCGCGGCAGCCGTTTCTTTCATTTTGGGGCCTATGTGTTTTTCGACCTTGAAATCGCAAAAAAGGCGCGAAAACATGGATTTGTCTCTCCTGCCGCGCACACACTTCGGAGAGCTTGCAAATGCCTAATAACCACAAGCAGCCCCTACTCCAATATGGGAGACACTGTTTTCATCAAGTTTGAAGCCTCAGTTTTGGCTGGACAGCCATTTCTTTATTTTTGGGGCCTGTGTGTTTTTCGACCTGGAAATGGCAAAAAAGGCGCGAAAACATTGATTTGTCTCTCCTGCCGCGCACACACTTCGGAGAGCTTGCAAAGGCCTAATAACCACAAGCAGCCCCTACTCCACTATGGGAGACACTGTTTTCATCAAGTTTGAAGCCTCAGTGTTGGCGCGGCAGCCTTTTCTTTCTCTTTCGGGATTGTGTTTTTCTCCACCTGAAAATGCCAAAGAAGGCATAAAAACATGGATTTGTCTCTCCTGCTGCGCACACACTTCGGAGAGCTTGCAAATGCCTAATAACCACAAGCAGCCCCTACTCCAATATGGGAGACACTGTTTTCATCAAGTTTGAAGCCTCAGTGTTGGCGCGGCAGCCTTTTCTTTCTCTTTCGGGATTGTGTTTTTCTCCACCTGAAAATGCCAAAGAAGGCATAAAAACATGGATTTGTCTCTCCTGCTGCGCACACACTTCGGAGAGCTTGCAAAGGCCTAATAACCACAAGCAGCCCCTACTCCACTATGGGAGACACTGTTTTCATCAAGTTTGAAGCCTCAGTGTTGGCGCGGCAGCCTTTTCTTTCTCTTTCGGGATTGTGTTTTTCTCCACCTGAAAATGCCAAAGAAGGCATAAAAACATGGATTTGTCTCTCCTGCTGCGCACACACTTCGGAGAGCTTGCAAATGCCTAATAACCACAAGCAGCCCCTACTCCAATATGGGAGACACTGTTTTCATCAAGTTTGAAGCCTCAGTGTTGGCGCGGCAGCCTTTTCTTTCTCTTTCGGGATTGTGTTTTTCTCCACCTGAAAATGCCAAAGAAGGCATAAAAACATGGATTTGTCTCTCCTGCTGCGCACACACTTCGGAGAGCTTGCAAAGGCCTAATAACCACAAGCAGCCCCTACTCCACTATGGGAGACACTGTTTTCATCAAGTTTGAAGCCTCAGTGTTGGCGCGGCAGCCTTTTCTTTCTCTTTCGGGATTGTGTTTTTCTCCACCTGAAAATGCCAAAGAAGGCATAAAAACATGGATTTGTCTCTCCTGCTGCGCACACACTTCGGAGAGCTTGCAAATGCCTAATAACCACAAGCAGCCCCTACTCCATTATGGGAGACACTGTTTTCATCAAGTTTGAAGCCTCAGTGTTGGCGCGGCAGCCTTTTCTTTCTCTTTCGGGATTGTGTTTTTCTCCACCTGAAAATGCCAAAGAAGGCATAAAAACATGGATTTGTCTCTCCTGCTGCGCACACACTTCGGAGAGCTTGCAAATGCCTAATAACCACAAGCAGCCCCTACTCCAATATGGGAGACACTGTTTTCATCAAGTTTGAAGCCTCAGTTTTGGCTGGACAGCCATTTCTTTATTTTTGGGGCCTGTGTGTTTTTCGACCTGGAAATGGCAAAAAAGGCGCGAAAACATTGATTTGTCTCTCCTGCCGCGCACACACTTCGGAGAGCTTGCAAAGGCCTAATAACCACAAGCAGCCCCTACTCCACTATGGGAGACACTGTTTTCATCAAGTTTGAAGCCTCAGTGTTGGCGCGGCAGCCTTTTCTTTTTCTTTCGGGATTGTGTTTTTCTCCACCTGAAAATGCCAAAGAAGGCATAAAAACATGGATTTGTCTCTCCTGCTGCGCACACACTTCGGAGAGCTTGCAAATGCCTAATAACCACAAGCAGCCCCTACTCCAATATAGGAGACACTGTTTTCATCAAGTTTGAAGCCTCAGTTTTGGCTGGACAGCCATTTCTTTATTTTTGGGGCCTGTGTGTTTTTCGACCTGGAAATGGCAAAAAAGGCGCGAAAACATTGATTTGTCTCTCCTGCCGCGCACACACTTCCGATAGCTTGCGAAGGCCTAAAAAACACAAGCTGCCCTTGAGTTATTGTGGGAGAGAATGTTTTCATCAAGTTTGAAGCCATAGTTTTGGCGCGGCAGCCGTTTCTTTCATTTTGGGGCCTATGTGTTTTTCGACCTTGAAATCGTAAAAAAGGCGCGAAAACATGGATTTGTCTCTCCTGCCGCGCACACACTTCCGATAGCTTGCGAAGGCCTAAAAAACACAAGCGGCCCTTGAGTTATTGTCTGAGAGACTGTTTTAATCAAGTTTGAAGCCTCAGTTTTCGCTGGACAGCCGTTTCTTTATTTTTGGGGCCTTTGTTTTCTTCGACCTGGAAATGGCAAAAAAGGCGCGAAAACATGGATTTGTCTCTCCTGCCGCGCACACACTTCTGATAGCGTGCAAAGGCCTAAAAAACACAAGCAGCCCGTGAGTTATTATGGGAGAGACTGTTTTCATCAAGTTTGAAGCCATAGTTTTGGCGCGGCAGCCGTTTCTTTCATTTTGGGGCCTATGTGTTTTTCGACCTTGAAATCGCAAAAAAGACGCGAAAACATGGATTTGTCTCTCCTGCCGCGCACACACTTCGGAGAGCTTGCAAATGCCTAATAACCACAAGCAGCCCCTACTCCAATATGGGAGACACTGTTTTCATCAAGTTTGAAGCCTCAGTTTTGGCTGGACAGCCATTTCTTTATTTTTGGGGCCTGTGTGTTTTTCGACCTGGAAATGTCAAAAAAGGCGCGAAAACATTGATTTGTCTCTCCTGCCGCGCACACACTTCGGAGAGCTTGCAAAGGCCTAAAAAACACAAGCAGCCCGTGAGTTATTATGGGAGAGACTGTTTTCATCAAGTTTGAAGCCATAGTTTTGGCGCGGCAGCCGTTTCTTTCATTTTGGGGCCTATGTGTTTTTCGACCTTGAAATCGCAAAAAAGGCGCGAAAACATGGATTTGTCTCTCCTGCCGCGCACACACTTCGGAGAGCTTGCAAATGCCTAATAACCACAAGCAGCCCCTACTCCAATATGGGAGACACTGTTTTCATCAAGTTTGAAGCCTCAGTTTTGGCTGGACAGCCATTTCTTTATTTTTGGGGCCTGTGTGTTTTTCGACCTGGAAATGGCAAAAAAGGCGCGAAAACATTGATTTGTCTCTCCTGCCGCGCACACACTTCGGAGAGCTTGCAAAGGCCTAATAACCACAAGCAGCCCCTACTCCACTATGGGAGACACTGTTTTCATCAAGTTTGAAGCCTCAGTGTTGGCGCGGCAGCCTTTTCTTTCTCTTTCGGGATTGTGTTTTTCTCCACCTGAAAATGCCAAAGAAGGCATAAAAACATGGATTTGTCTCTCCTGCTGCGCACACACTTCGGAGAGCTTGCAAATGCCTAATAACCACAAGCAGCCCCTACTCCAATATGGGAGACACTGTTTTCATCAAGTTTGAAGCCTCAGTGTTGGCGCGGCAGCCTTTTCTTTCTCTTTCGGGATTGTGTTTTTCTCCACCTGAAAATGCCAAAGAAGGCATAAAAACATGGATTTGTCTCTCCTGCTGCGCACACACTTCGGAGAGCTTGCAAAGGCCTAATAACCACAAGCAGCCCCTACTCCACTATGGGAGACACTGTTTTCATCAAGTTTGAAGCCTCAGTGTTGGCGCGGCAGCCTTTTCTTTCTCTTTCGGGATTGTGTTTTTCTCCACCTGAAAATGCCAAAGAAGGCATAAAAACATGGATTTGTCTCTCCTGCTGCGCACACACTTCGGAGAGCTTGCAAATGCCTAATAACCACAAGCAGCCCCTACTCCAATATGGGAGACACTGTTTTCATCAAGTTTGAAGCCTCAGTGTTGGCGCGGCAGCCTTTTCTTTCTCTTTCGGGATTGTGTTTTTCTCCACCTGAAAATGCCAAAGAAGGCATAAAAACATGGATTTGTCTCTCCTGCTGCGCACACACTTCGGAGAGCTTGCAAAGGCCTAATAACCACAAGCAGCCCCTACTCCACTATGGGAGACACTGTTTTCATCAAGTTTGAAGCCTCAGTGTTGGCGCGGCAGCCTTTTCTTTCTCTTTCGGGATTGTGTTTTTCTCCACCTGAAAATGCCAAAGAAGGCATAAAAACATGGATTTGTCTCTCCTGCTGCGCACACACTTCGGAGAGCTTGCAAATGCCTAATAACCACAAGCAGCCCCTACTCCATTATGGGAGACACTGTTTTCATCAAGTTTGAAGCCTCAGTGTTGGCGCGGCAGCCTTTTCTTTCTCTTTCGGGATTGTGTTTTTCTCCACCTGAAAATGCCAAAGAAGGCATAAAAACATGGATTTGTCTCTCCTGCTGCGCACACACTTCGGAGAGCTTGCAAATGCCTAATAACCACAAGCAGCCCCTACTCCAATATGGGAGACACTGTTTTCATCAAGTTTGAAGCCTCAGTTTTGGCTGGACAGCCATTTCTTTATTTTTGGGGCCTGTGTGTTTTTCGACCTGGAAATGGCAAAAAAGGCGCGAAAACATTGATTTGTCTCTCCTGCCGCGCACACACTTCGGAGAGCTTGCAAAGGCCTAATAACCACAAGCAGCCCCTACTCCACTATGGGAGACACTGTTTTCATCAAGTTTGAAGTCTCAGTGTTGGCGCGGCAGCCTTTTCTTTTTCTTTCGGGATTGTGTTTTTCTCCACCTGAAAATGCCAAAGAAGGCATAAAAACATGGATTTGTCTCTCCTGCTGCGCACACACTTCGGAGAGCTTGCAAATGCCTAATAACCACAAGCAGCCCCTACTCCAATATAGGAGACACTGTTTTCATCAAGTTTGAAGCCTCAGTTTTGGCTGGACAGCCATTTCTTTATTTTTGGGGCCTGTGTGTTTTTCGACCTGGAAATGGCAAAAAAGGCGCGAAAACATTGATTTGTCTCTCCTGCCGCGCACACACTTCCGATAGCTTGCGAAGGCCTAAAAAACACAAGCTGCCCTTGAGTTATTGTGGGAGAGAATGTTTTCATCAAGTTTGAAGCCATAGTTTTGGCGCGGCAGCCGTTTCTTTCATTTTGGGGCCTATGTGTTTTTCGACCTTGAAATCGTAAAAAAGGCGCGAAAACATGGATTTGTCTCTCCTGCCGCGCACACACTTCCGATAGCTTGCGAAGGCCTAAAAAACACAAGCGGCCCTTGAGTTATTGTCTGAGAGACTGTTTTAATCAAGTTTGAAGCCTCAGTTTTGGCTGGACAGCCGTTTCTTTATTTTTGGGGCCTTTGTTTTCTTCGACCTGGAAATGGCAAAAATGGCGCGAAAACATGGATTTGTCTCTCCTGCCGCGCACACACTTCTGATAGCGTGCAAAGGCCTAAAAAACACAAGCAGCCCGTGAGTTATTATGGGAGAGACTGTTTTCATCAAGTTTGAAGCCATAGTTTTGGCGCGGCAGCCGTTTCTTTCATTTTGGGGCCTATGTGTTTTTCGACCTTGAAATCGCAAAAAAGGCGCGAAAACATGGATTTGTCTCTCCTGCCGCGCACACACTTCGGAGAGCTTGCAAATGCCTAATAACCACAAGCAGCCCCTACTCCAATATGGGAGACACTGTTTTCATCAAGTTTGAAGCCTCAGTTTTGGCTGGACAGCCATTTCTTTATTTTTGGGGCCTGTGTGTTTTTCGACCTGGAAATGGCAAAAAAGGCGCGAAAACATTGATTTGTCTCTCCTGCCGCGCACACACTTCGGAGAGCTTGCAAAGGCCTAAAAAACACAAGCAGCCCGTGAGTTATTATGGGAGAGACTGTTTTCATCAAGTTTGAAGCCATAGTTTTGGCGCGGCAGCCGTTTCTTTCATTTTGGGGCCTATGTGTTTTTCGACCTTGAAATCGCAAAAAAGGCGCGAAAACATGGATTTGTCTCTCCTGCCGCGCACACACTTCGGAGAGCTTGCAAATGCCTAATAACCACAAGCAGCCCCTACTCCAATATGGGAGACACTGTTTTCATCAAGTTTGAAGCCTCAGTTTTGGCTGGACAGCCATTTCTTTATTTTTGGGGCCTGTGTGTTTTTCGACCTGGAAATGGCAAAAAAGGCGCGAAAACATTGATTTGTCTCTCCTGCCGCGCACACACTTCGGAGAGCTTGCAAAGGCCTAATAACCACAAGCAGCCCCTACTCCACTATGGGAGACACTGTTTTCATCAAGTTTGAAGCCTCAGTGTTGGCGCGGCAGCCTTTTCTTTCTCTTTCGGGATTGTGTTTTTCTCCACCTGAAAATGCCAAAGAAGGCATAAAAACATGGATTTGTCTCTCCTGCTGCGCACACACTTCGGAGAGCTTGCAAAGGCCTAATAACCACAAGCAGCCCCTACTCCACTATGGGAGACACTGTTTTCATCAAGTTTGAAGCCTCAGTGTTGGCGCGGCAGCCTTTTCTTTCTCTTTCGGGATTGTGTTTTTCTCCACCTGAAAATGCCAAAGAAGGCATAAAAACATGGATTTGTCTCTCCTGCTGCGCACACACTTCGGAGAGCTTGCAAATGCCTAATAACCACAAGCAGCCCCTACTCCAATATGGGAGACACTGTTTTCATCAAGTTTGAAGCCTCAGTGTTGGCGCGGCAGCCTTTTCTTTCTCTTTCGGGATTGTGTTTTTCTCCACCTGAAAATGCCAAAGAAGGCATAAAAACATGGATTTGTCTCTCCTGCTGCGCACACACTTCGGAGAGCTTGCAAAGGCCTAATAACCACAAGCAGCCCCTACTCCACTATGGGAGACACTGTTTTCATCAAGTTTGAAGCCTCAGTGTTGGCGCGGCAGCCTTTTCTTTCTCTTTCGGGATTGTGTTTTTCTCCACCTGAAAATGCCAAAGAAGGCATAAAAACATGGATTTGTCTCTCCTGCTGCGCACACACTTCGGAGAGCTTGCAAATGCCTAATAACCACAAGCAGCCCCTACTCCAATATGGGAGACACTGTTTTCATCAAGTTTGAAGCCTCAGTGTTGGCGCGGCAGCCTTTTCTTTCTCTTTCGGGATTGTGTTTTTCTCCACCTGAAAATGCCAAAGAAGGCATAAAAACATGGATTTGTCTCTCCTGCTGCGCACACACTTCGGAGAGCTTGCAAAGGCCTAATAACCACAAGCAGCCCCTACTCCACTATGGGAGACACTGTTTTCATCAAGTTTGAAGCCTCAGTGTTGGCGCGGCAGCCTTTTCTTTCTCTTTCGGGATTGTGTTTTTCTCCACCTGAAAATGCCAAAGAAGGCATAAAAACATGGATTTGTCTCTCCTGCTGCGCACACACTTCGGAGAGCTTGCAAATGCCTAATAACCACAAGCAGCCCCTACTCCATTATGGGAGACACTGTTTTCATCAAGTTTGAAGCCTCAGTGTTGGCGCGGCAGCCTTTTCTTTCTCTTTCGGGATTGTGTTTTTCTCCACCTGAAAATGCCAAAGAAGGCATAAAAACATGGATTTGTCTCTCCTGCTGCGCACACACTTCGGAGAGCTTGCAAATGCCTAATAACCACAAGCAGCCCCTACTCCAATATGGGAGACACTGTTTTCATCAAGTTTGAAGCCTCAGTTTTGGCTGGACAGCCATTTCTTTATTTTTGGGGCCTGTGTGTTTTTCGACCTGGAAATGGCAAAAAAGGCGCGAAAACATTGATTTGTCTCTCCTGCCGCGCACACACTTCGGAGAGCTTGCAAAGGCCTAATAACCACAAGCAGCCCCTACTCCACTATGGGAGACACTGTTTTCATCAAGTTTGAAGCCTCAGTGTTGGCGCGGCAGCCTTTTCTTTTTCTTTCGGGATTGTGTTTTTCTCCACCTGAAAATGCCAAAGAAGGCATAAAAACATGGATTTGTCTCTCCTGCTGCGCACACACTTCGGAGAGCTTGCAAATGCCTAATAACCACAAGCAGCCCCTACTCCAATATAGGAGACACTGTTTTCATCAAGTTTGAAGCCTCAGTTTTGGCTGGACAGCCATTTCTTTATTTTTGGGGCCTGTGTGTTTTTCGACCTGGAAATGGCAAAAAAGGCGCGAAAACATTGATTTGTCTCTCCTGCCGCGCACACACTTCCGATAGCTTGCGAAGGCCTAAAAAACACAAGCTGCCCTTGAGTTATTGTGGGAGAGAATGTTTTCATCAAGTTTGAAGCCATAGTTTTGGCGCGGCAGCCGTTTCTTTCATTTTGGGGCCTATGTGTTTTTCGACCTTGAAATCGTAAAAAAGGCGCGAAAACATGGATTTGTCTCTCCTGCCGCGCACACACTTCCGATAGCTTGCGAAGGCCTAAAAAACACAAGCGGCCCTTGAGTTATTGTCTGAGAGACTGTTTTAATCAAGTTTGAAGCCTCAGTTTTGGCTGGACAGCCGTTTCTTTATTTTTGGGGCCTTTGTTTTCTTCGACCTGGAAATGGCAAAAAAGGCGCGAAAACATGGATTTGTCTCTCCTGCCGCGCACACACTTCTGATAGCGTGCAAAGGCCTAAAAAACACAAGCAGCCCGTGAGTTATTATGGGAGAGACTGTTTTCATCAAGTTTGAAGCCATAGTTTTGGCGCGGCAGCCGTTTCTTTCATTTTGGGGCCTATGTGTTTTTCGACCTTGAAATCGCAAAAAAGGCGCGAAAACATGGATTTGTCTCTCCTGCCGCGCACACACTTCGGAGAGCTTGCAAATGCCTAATAACCACAAGCAGCCCCTACTCCAATATGGGAGACACTGTTTTCATCAAGTTTGAAGCCTCAGTTTTGGCTGGACAGCCATTTCTTTATTTTTGGGGCCTGTGTGTTTTTCGACCTGGAAATGGCAAAAAAGGCGCGAAAACATTGATTTGTCTCTCCTGCCGCGCACACACTTCGGAGAGCTTGCAAAGGCCTAAAAAACACAAGCAGCCCGTGAGTTATTATGGGAGAGACTGTTTTCATCAAGTTTGAAGCCATAGTTTTGGCGCGGCAGCCGTTTCTTTCATTTTGGGGCCTATGTGTTTTTCGACCTTGAAATCGCAAAAAAGGCGCGAAAACATGGATTTGTCTCTCCTGCCGCGCACACACTTCGGAGAGCTTGCAAATGCCTAATAACCACAAGCAGCCCCTACTCCAATATGGGAGACACTGTTTTCATCAAGTTTGAAGCCTCAGTTTTGGCTGGACAGCCATTTCTTTATTTTTGGGGCCTGTGTGTTTTTCGACCTGGAAATGGCAAAAAAGGCGCGAAAACATTGATTTGTCTCTCCTGCCGCGCACACACTTCGGAGAGCTTGCAAAGGCCTAATAACCACAAGCAGCCCCTACTCCACTATGGGAGACACTGTTTTCATCAAGTTTGAAGCCTCAGTGTTGGCGCGGCAGCCTTTTCTTTCTCTTTCGGGATTGTGTTTTTCTCCACCTGAAAATGCCAAAGAAGGCATAAAAACATGGATTTGTCTCTCCTGCTGCGCACACACTTCGGAGAGCTTGCAAATGCCTAATAACCACAAGCAGCCCCTACTCCAATATGGGAGACACTGTTTTCATCAAGTTTGAAGCCTCAGTGTTGGCGCGGCAGCCTTTTCTTTCTCTTTCGGGATTGTGTTTTTCTCCACCTGAAAATGCCAAAGAAGGCATAAAAACATGGATTTGTCTCTCCTGCTGCGCACACACTTCGGAGAGCTTGCAAATGCCTAATAACCACAAGCAGCCCCTACTCCAATATGGGAGACACTGTTTTCATCAAGTTTGAAGCCTCAGTTTTGGCTGGACAGCCATTTCTTTATTTTTGGGGCCTGTGTGTTTTTCGACCTGGAAATGGCAAAAAAGGCGCGAAAACATTGATTTGTCTCTCCTGCCGCGCACACACTTCGGAGAGCTTGCAAAGGCCTAATAACCACAAGCAGCCCCTACTCCACTATGGGAGACACTGTTTTCATCAAGTTTGAAGCCTCAGTGTTGGCGCGGCAGCCTTTTCTTTTTCTTTCGGGATTGTGTTTTTCTCCACCTGAAAATGCCAAAGAAGGCATAAAAACATGGATTTGTCTCTCCTGCTGCGCACACACTTCGGAGAGCTTGCAAATGCCTAATAACCACAAGCAGCCCCTACTCCAATATAGGAGACACTGTTTTCATCAAGTTTGAAGCCTCAGTTTTGGCTGGACAGCCATTTCTTTATTTTTGGGGCCTGTGTGTTTTTCGACCTGGAAATGGCAAAAAAGGCGCGAAAACATTGATTTGTCTCTCCTGCCGCGCACACACTTCCGATAGCTTGCGAAGGCCTAAAAAACACAAGCTGCCCTTGAGTTATTGTGGGAGAGAATGTTTTCATCAAGTTTGAAGCCATAGTTTTGGCGCGGCAGCCGTTTCTTTCATTTTGGGGCCTTTGTGTTTTTCGACCTTGAAATCGTAAAAAAGGCGCGAAAACATGGATTTGTCTCTCCTGCCGCGCACACACTTCCGATAGCTTGCGAAGGCCTAAAAAACACAAGCGGCCCTTGAGTTATTGTCTGAGAGACTGTTTTAATCAAGTTTGAAGCCTCAGTTTTGGCTGGACAGCCGTTTCTTTATTTTTGGGGCCTTTGTTTTCTTCGACCTGGAAATGGCAAAAAAGGCGCGAAAACATGGATTTGTCTCTCCTGCCGCGCACACACTTCTGATAGCGTGCAAAGGCCTAAAAAACACAAGCAGCCCGTGAGTTATTATGGGAGAGACTGTTTTCATCAAGTTTGAAGCCATAGTTTTGGCGCGGCAGCCGTTTCTTTCATTTTGGGGCCTATGTGTTTTTCGACCTTGAAATCGCAAAAAAGGCGCGAAAACATGGATTTGTCTCTCCTGCCGCGCACACACTTCGGAGAGCTTGCAAATGCCTAATAACCACAAGCAGCCCCTACTCCAATATGGGAGACACTGTTTTCATCAAGTTTGAAGCCTCAGTTTTGGCTGGACAGCCATTTCTTTATTTTTGGGGCCTGTGTGTTTTTCGACCTGGAAATGGCAAAAAAGGCGCGAAAACATTGATTTGTCTCTCCTGCCGCGCACACACTTCGGAGAGCTTGCAAAGGCCTAAAAAACACAAGCAGCCCGTGAGTTATTATGGGAGAGACTGTTTTCATCAAGTTTGAAGCCATAGTTTTGGCGCGGCAGCCGTTTCTTTCATTTTGGGGCCTATGTGTTTTTCGACCTTGAAATCGCAAAAAAGGCGCGAAAACATGGATTTGTCTCTCCTGCCGCGCACACACTTCGGAGAGCTTGCAAATGCCTAATAACCACAAGCAGCCCCTACTCCAATATGGGAGACACTGTTTTCATCAAGTTTGAAGCCTCAGTTTTGGCTGGACAGCCATTTCTTTATTTTTGGGGCCTGTGTGTTTTTCGACCTGGAAATGGCAAAAAAGGCGCGAAAACATTGATTTGTCTCTCCTGCCGCGCACACACTTCGGAGAGCTTGCAAAGGCCTAATAACCACAAGCAGCCCCTACTCCACTATGGGAGACACTGTTTTCATCAAGTTTGAAGCCTCAGTGTTGGCGCGGCAGCCTTTTCTTTCTCTTTCGGGATTGTGTTTTTCTCCACCTGAAAATGCCAAAGAAGGCATAAAAACATGGATTTGTCTCTCCTGCTGCGCACACACTTCGGAGAGCTTGCAAATGCCTAATAACCACAAGCAGCCCCTACTCCAATATGGGAGACACTGTTTTCATCAAGTTTGAAGCCTCAGTGTTGGCGCGGCAGCCTTTTCTTTCTCTTTCGGGATTGTGTTTTTCTCCACCTGAAAATGCCAAAGAAGGCATAAAAACATGGATTTGTCTCTCCTGCTGCGCACACACTTCGGAGAGCTTGCAAAGGCCTAATAACCACAAGCAGCCCCTACTCCACTATGGGAGACACTGTTTTCATCAAGTTTGAAGCCTCAGTGTTGGCGCGGCAGCCTTTTCTTTCTCTTTCGGGATTGTGTTTTTCTCCACCTGAAAATGCCAAAGAAGGCATAAAAACATGGATTTGTCTCTCCTGCTGCGCACACACTTCGGAGAGCTTGCAAATGCCTAATAACCACAAGCAGCCCCTACTCCATTATGGGAGACACTGTTTTCATCAAGTTTGAAGCCTCAGTGTTGGCGCGGCAGCCTTTTCTTTCTCTTTCGGGATTGTGTTTTTCTCCACCTGAAAATGCCAAAGAAGGCATAAAAACATGGATTTGTCTCTCCTGCTGCGCACACACTTCGGAGAGCTTGCAAATGCCTAATAACCACAAGCAGCCCCTACTCCAATATGGGAGACACTGTTTTCATCAAGTTTGAAGCCTCAGTTTTGGCTGGACAGCCATTTCTTTATTTTTGGGGCCTGTGTGTTTTTCGACCTGGAAATGGCAAAAAAGGCGCGAAAACATTGATTTGTCTCTCCTGCCGCGCACACACTTCGGAGAGCTTGCAAAGGCCTAATAACCACAAGCAGCCCCTACTCCACTATGGGAGACACTGTTTTCATCAAGTTTGAAGCCTCAGTGTTGGCGCGGCAGCCTTTTCTTTTTCTTTCGGGATTGTGTTTTTCTCCACCTGAAAATGCCAAAGAAGGCATAAAAACATGGATTTGTCTCTCCTGCTGCGCACACACTTCGGAGAGCTTGCAAATGCCTAATAACCACAAGCAGCCCCTACTCCAATATAGGAGACACTGTTTTCATCAAGTTTGAAGCCTCAGTTTTGGCTGGACAGCCATTTCTTTATTTTTGGGGCCTGTGTGTTTTTCGACCTGGAAATGGCAAAAAAGGCGCGAAAACATTGATTTGTCTCTCCTGCCGCGCACACACTTCCGATAGCTTGCGAAGGCCTAAAAAACACAAGCTGCCCTTGAGTTATTGTGGGAGAGAATGTTTTCATCAAGTTTGAAGCCATAGTTTTGGCGCGGCAGCCGTTTCTTTCATTTTGGGGCCTATGTGTTTTTCGACCTTGAAATCGTAAAAAAGGCGCGAAAACATGGATTTGTCTCTCCTGCCGCGCACACACTTCCGATAGCTTGCGAAGGCCTAAAAAACACAAGCGGCCCTTGAGTTATTGTCTGAGAGACTGTTTTAATCAAGTTTGAAGCCTCAGTTTTGGCTGGACAGCCGTTTCTTTATTTTTGGGGCCTTTGTTTTCTTCGACCTGGAAATGGCAAAAAAGGCGCGAAAACATGGATTTGTCTCTCCTGCCGCGCACACACTTCTGATAGCGTGCAAAGGCCTAAAAAACACAAGCAGCCCGTGAGTTATTATGGGAGAGACTGTTTTCATCAAGTTTGAAGCCATAGTTTTGGCGCGGCAGCCGTTTCTTTCATTTTGGGGCCTATGTGTTTTTCGACCTTGAAATCGCAAAAAAGGCGCGAAAACATGGATTTGTCTCTCCTGCCGCGCACACACTTCGGAGAGCTTGCAAATGCCTAATAACCACAAGCAGCCCCTACTCCAATATGGGAGACACTGTTTTCATCAAGTTTGAAGCCTCAGTTTTGGCTGGACAGCCATTTCTTTATTTTTGGGGCCTGTGTGTTTTTCGACCTGGAAATGGCAAAAAAGGCGCGAAAACATTGATTTGTCTCTCCTGCCGCGCACACACTTCGGAGAGCTTGCAAAGGCCTAAAAAACACAAGCAGCCCGTGAGTTATTATGGGAGAGACTGTTTTCATCAAGTTTGAAGCCATAGTTTTGGCGCGGCAGCCGTTTCTTTCATTTTGGGGCCTATGTGTTTTTCGACCTTGAAATCGCAAAAAAGGCGCGAAAACATGGATTTGTCTCTCCTGCCGCGCACACACTTCGGAGAGCTTGCAAATGCCTAATAACCACAAGCAGCCCCTACTCCAATATGGGAGACACTGTTTTCATCAAGTTTGAAGCCTCAGTTTTGGCTGGACAGCCATTTCTTTATTTTTGGGGCCTGTGTGTTTTTCGACCTGGAAATGGCAAAAAAGGCGCGAAAACATTGATTTGTCTCTCCTGCCGCGCACACACTTCGGAGAGCTTGCAAAGGCCTAATAACCACAAGCAGCCCCTACTCCACTATGGGAGACACTGTTTTCATCAAGTTTGAAGCCTCAGTGTTGGCGCGGCAGCCTTTTCTTTCTCTTTCGGGATTGTGTTTTTCTCCACCTGAAAATGCCAAAGAAGGCATAAAAACATGGATTTGTCTCTCCTGCTGCGCACACACTTCGGAGAGCTTGCAAAGGCCTAATAACCACAAGCAGCCCCTACTCCACTATGGGAGACACTGTTTTCATCAAGTTTGAAGCCTCAGTGTTGGCGCGGCAGCCTTTTCTTTCTCTTTCGGGATTGTGTTTTTCTCCACCTGAAAATGCCAAAGAAGGCATAAAAACATGGATTTGTCTCTCCTGCTGCGCACACACTTCGGAGAGCTTGCAAATGCCTAATAACCACAAGCAGCCCCTACTCCAATATGGGAGACACTGTTTTCATCAAGTTTGAAGCCTCAGTGTTGGCGCGGCAGCCTTTTCTTTCTCTTTCGGGATTGTGTTTTTCTCCACCTGAAAATGCCAAAGAAGGCATAAAAACATGGATTTGTCTCTCCTGCTGCGCACACACTTCGGAGAGCTTGCAAAGGCCTAATAACCACAAGCAGCCCCTACTCCACTATGGGAGACACTGTTTTCATCAAGTTTGAAGCCTCAGTGTTGGCGCGGCAGCCTTTTCTTTCTCTTTCGGGATTGTGTTTTTCTCCACCTGAAAATGCCAAAGAAGGCATAAAAACATGGATTTGTCTCTCCTGCTGCGCACACACTTCGGAGAGCTTGCAAATGCCTAATAACCACAAGCAGCCCCTACTCCATTATGGGAGACACTGTTTTCATCAAGTTTGAAGCCTCAGTGTTGGCGCGGCAGCCTTTTCTTTCTCTTTCGGGATTGTGTTTTTCTCCACCTGAAAATGCCAAAGAAGGCATAAAAACATGGATTTGTCTCTCCTGCTGCGCACACACTTCGGAGAGCTTGCAAATGCCTAATAACCACAAGCAGCCCCTACTCCAATATGGGAGACACTGTTTTCATCAAGTTTGAAGCCTCAGTTTTGGCTGGACAGCCATTTCTTTATTTTTGGGGCCTGTGTGTTTTTCGACCTGGAAATGGCAAAAAAGGCGCGAAAACATTGATTTGTCTCTCCTGCCGCGCACACACTTCGGAGAGCTTGCAAAGGCCTAATAACCACAAGCAGCCCCTACTCCACTATGGGAGACACTGTTTTCATCAAGTTTGAAGCCTTCTTTGGCATTTTCAGGTGGAGAAAAACACAATCCCGAAAGAGAAAGAAAAGGCTGCCGCGCCAACACTGAGGCTTCAAACTTGATGAAAACAGTGTCTCCCATATTGGAGTAGGGGCTGCTTGTGGTTATTAGGCATTTGCAAGCTCTCCGAAGTGTGTGCGCAGCAGGAGAGACAAATCCATGTTTTTATGCCTTCTTTGGCATTTTCAGGTGGAGAAAAACACAATCCCGAAAGAGAAAGAAAAGGCTGCCGCGCCAACACTGAGGCTTCAAACTTGATGAAAACAGTGTCTCCCATAGTGGAGTAGGGGCTGCTTGTGGTTATTAGGCCTTTGC
This sequence comes from Argentina silus, assembly GCF_951799395.1. Lineage (NCBI taxonomy): Eukaryota > Metazoa > Chordata > Actinopteri > Argentiniformes > Argentinidae > Argentina > Argentina silus. Next base: position 106,823 of record NW_028152519.1, on the reverse strand, counting down.
AAGCTCTCCGAAGTGTGTGCGCGGCAGGAGAGACAAATCAATGTTTTCGCGCCTTTTTTGCCATTTCCAGGTCGAAAAACACACAGGCCCCAAAAATAAAGAAATGGCTGTCCAGCCAAAACTGAGGCTTCAAACTTGATGAAAACAGTGTCTCCCATATTGGAGTAGGGGCTGCTTGTGGTTATTAGGCATTTGCAAGCTCTCCGAAGTGTGTGCGCGGCAGGAGAGACAAATCCATGTTTTCGCGCCTTTTTTGCGATTTCAAGGTCGAAAAACACATAGGCCCCAAAATGAAAGAAACGGCTGCCGCGCCAAAACTATGGCTTCAAACTTGATGAAAACAGTCTCTCCCATAATAACTCACGGGCTGCTTGTGTTTTTTAGGCCTTTGCAAGCTCTCCGAAGTGTGTGCGCGGCAGGAGAGACAAATCAATGTTTTCGCGCCTTTTTTGCCATTTCCAGGTCGAAAAACACACAGGCCCCAAAAATAAAGAAATGGCTGTCCAGCCAAAACTGAGGCTTCAAACTTGATGAAAACAGTGTCTCCCATATTGGAGTAGGGGCTGCTTGTGGTTATTAGGCATTTGCAAGCTCTCCGAAGTGTGTGCGCGGCAGGAGAGACAAATCCATGTTTTCGCGCCTTTTTTGCGATTTCAAGGTCGAAAAACACATAGGCCCCAAAATGAAAGAAACGGCTGCCGCGCCAAAACTATGGCTTCAAACTTGATGAAAACAGTCTCTCCCATAATAACTCACGGGCTGCTTGTGTTTTTTAGGCCTTTGCACGCTATCAGAAGTGTGTGCGCGGCAGGAGAGACAAATCCATGTTTTCGCGCCTTTTTTGCCATTTCCAGGTCGAAGAAAACAAAGGCCCCAAAAATAAAGAAACGGCTGTCCAGCCAAAACTGAGGCTTCAAACTTGATTAAAACAGTCTCTCAGACAATAACTCAAGGGCCGCTTGTGTTTTTTAGGCCTTCGCAAGCTATCGGAAGTGTGTGCGCGGCAGGAGAGACAAATCCATGTTTTCGCGCCTTTTTTACGATTTCAAGGTCGAAAAACACATAGGCCCCAAAATGAAAGAAACGGCTGCCGCGCCAAAACTATGGCTTCAAACTTGATGAAAACATTCTCTCCCACAATAACTCAAGGGCAGCTTGTGTTTTTTAGGCCTTCGCAAGCTATCGGAAGTGTGTGCGCGGCAGGAGAGACAAATCAATGTTTTCGCGCCTTTTTTGCCATTTCCAGGTCGAAAAACACACAGGCCCCAAAAATAAAGAAATGGCTGTCCAGCCAAAACTGAGGCTTCAAACTTGATGAAAACAGTGTCTCCTATATTGGAGTAGGGGCTGCTTGTGGTTATTAGGCATTTGCAAGCTCTCCGAAGTGTGTGCGCAGCAGGAGAGACAAATCCATGTTTTTATGCCTTCTTTGGCATTTTCAGGTGGAGAAAAACACAATCCCGAAAGAAAAAGAAAAGGCTGCCGCGCCAACACTGAGGCTTCAAACTTGATGAAAACAGTGTCTCCCATAGTGGAGTAGGGGCTGCTTGTGGTTATTAGGCCTTTGCAAGCTCTCCGAAGTGTGTGCGCGGCAGGAGAGACAAATCAATGTTTTCGCGCCTTTTTTGCCATTTCCAGGTCGAAAAACACACAGGCCCCAAAAATAAAGAAATGGCTGTCCAGCCAAAACTGAGGCTTCAAACTTGATGAAAACAGTGTCTCCCATATTGGAGTAGGGGCTGCTTGTGGTTATTAGGCATTTGCAAGCTCTCCGAAGTGTGTGCGCAGCAGGAGAGACAAATCCATGTTTTTATGCCTTCTTTGGCATTTTCAGGTGGAGAAAAACACAATCCCGAAAGAGAAAGAAAAGGCTGCCGCGCCAACACTGAGGCTTCAAACTTGATGAAAACAGTGTCTCCCATAATGGAGTAGGGGCTGCTTGTGGTTATTAGGCATTTGCAAGCTCTCCGAAGTGTGTGCGCAGCAGGAGAGACAAATCCATGTTTTTATGCCTTCTTTGGCATTTTCAGGTGGAGAAAAACACAATCCCGAAAGAGAAAGAAAAGGCTGCCGCGCCAACACTGAGGCTTCAAACTTGATGAAAACAGTGTCTCCCATAGTGGAGTAGGGGCTGCTTGTGGTTATTAGGCCTTTGCAAGCTCTCCGAAGTGTGTGCGCAGCAGGAGAGACAAATCCATGTTTTTATGCCTTCTTTGGCATTTTCAGGTGGAGAAAAACACAATCCCGAAAGAGAAAGAAAAGGCTGCCGCGCCAACACTGAGGCTTCAAACTTGATGAAAACAGTGTCTCCCATATTGGAGTAGGGGCTGCTTGTGGTTATTAGGCATTTGCAAGCTCTCCGAAGTGTGTGCGCAGCAGGAGAGACAAATCCATGTTTTTATGCCTTTTTTGGCATTTTCAGGTGGAGAAAAACACAATCCCGAAAGAGAAAGAAAAGGCTGCCGCGCCAACACTGAGGCTTCAAACTTGATGAAAACAGTGTCTCCCATAGTGGAGTAGGGGCTGCTTGTGGTTATTAGGCCTTTGCAAGCTCTCCGAAGTGTGTGCGCAGCAGGAGAGACAAATCCATGTTTTTATGCCTTCTTTGGCATTTTCAGGTGGAGAAAAACACAATCCCGAAAGAGAAAGAAAAGGCTGCCGCGCCAACACTGAGGCTTCAAACTTGATGAAAACAGTGTCTCCCATAGTGGAGTAGGGGCTGCTTGTGGTTATTAGGCCTTTGCAAGCTCTCCGAAGTGTGTGCGCGGCAGGAGAGACAAATCAATGTTTTCGCGCCTTTTTTGCCATTTCCAGGTCGAAAAACACACAGGCCCCAAAAATAAAGAAATGGCTGTCCAGCCAAAACTGAGGCTTCAAACTTGATGAAAACAGTGTCTCCCATATTGGAGTAGGGGCTGCTTGTGGTTATTAGGCATTTGCAAGCTCTCCGAAGTGTGTGCGCGGCAGGAGAGACAAATCCATGTTTTCGCGCCTTTTTTGCGATTTCAAGGTCGAAAAACACATAGGCCCCAAAATGAAAGAAACGGCTGCCGCGCCAAAACTATGGCTTCAAACTTGATGAAAACAGTCTCTCCCATAATAACTCACGGGCTGCTTGTGTTTTTTAGGCCTTTGCAAGCTCTCCGAAGTGTGTGCGCGGCAGGAGAGACAAATCAATGTTTTCGCGCCTTTTTTGCCATTTCCAGGTCGAAAAACACACAGGCCCCAAAAATAAAGAAATGGCTGTCCAGCCAAAACTGAGGCTTCAAACTTGATGAAAACAGTGTCTCCCATATTGGAGTAGGGGCTGCTTGTGGTTATTAGGCATTTGCAAGCTCTCCGAAGTGTGTGCGCGGCAGGAGAGACAAATCCATGTTTTCGCGCCTTTTTTGCGATTTCAAGGTCGAAAAACACATAGGCCCCAAAATGAAAGAAACGGCTGCCGCGCCAAAACTATGGCTTCAAACTTGATGAAAACAGTCTCTCCCATAATAACTCACGGGCTGCTTGTGTTTTTTAGGCCTTTGCACGCTATCAGAAGTGTGTGCGCGGCAGGAGAGACAAATCCATGTTTTCGCGCCTTTTTTGCCATTTCCAGGTCGAAGAAAACAAAGGCCCCAAAAATAAAGAAACGGCTGTCCAGCCAAAACTGAGGCTTCAAACTTGATTAAAACAGTCTCTCAGACAATAACTCAAGGGCCGCTTGTGTTTTTTAGGCCTTCGCAAGCTATCGGAAGTGTGTGCGCGGCAGGAGAGACAAATCCATGTTTTCGCGCCTTTTTTACGATTTCAAGGTCGAAAAACACATAGGCCCCAAAATGAAAGAAACGGCTGCCGCGCCAAAACTATGGCTTCAAACTTGATGAAAACATTCTCTCCCACAATAACTCAAGGGCAGCTTGTGTTTTTTAGGCCTTCGCAAGCTATCGGAAGTGTGTGCGCGGCAGGAGAGACAAATCAATGTTTTCGCGCCTTTTTTGCCATTTCCAGGTCGAAAAACACACAGGCCCCAAAAATAAAGAAATGGCTGTCCAGCCAAAACTGAGGCTTCAAACTTGATGAAAACAGTGTCTCCTATATTGGAGTAGGGGCTGCTTGTGGTTATTAGGCATTTGCAAGCTCTCCGAAGTGTGTGCGCAGCAGGAGAGACAAATCCATGTTTTTATGCCTTCTTTGGCATTTTCAGGTGGAGAAAAACACAATCCCGAAAGAAAAAGAAAAGGCTGCCGCGCCAACACTGAGGCTTCAAACTTGATGAAAACAGTGTCTCCCATAGTGGAGTAGGGGCTGCTTGTGGTTATTAGGCCTTTGCAAGCTCTCCGAAGTGTGTGCGCGGCAGGAGAGACAAATCAATGTTTTCGCGCCTTTTTTGCCATTTCCAGGTCGAAAAACACACAGGCCCCAAAAATAAAGAAATGGCTGTCCAGCCAAAACTGAGGCTTCAAACTTGATGAAAACAGTGTCTCCCATATTGGAGTAGGGGCTGCTTGTGGTTATTAGGCATTTGCAAGCTCTCCGAAGTGTGTGCGCAGCAGGAGAGACAAATCCATGTTTTTATGCCTTCTTTGGCATTTTCAGGTGGAGAAAAACACAATCCCGAAAGAGAAAGAAAAGGCTGCCGCGCCAACACTGAGGCTTCAAACTTGATGAAAACAGTGTCTCCCATAATGGAGTAGGGGCTGCTTGTGGTTATTAGGCATTTGCAAGCTCTCCGAAGTGTGTGCGCAGCAGGAGAGACAAATCCATGTTTTTATGCCTTCTTTGGCATTTTCAGGTGGAGAAAAACACAATCCCGAAAGAGAAAGAAAAGGCTGCCGCGCCAACACTGAGGCTTCAAACTTGATGAAAACAGTGTCTCCCATAGTGGAGTAGGGGCTGCTTGTGGTTATTAGGCCTTTGCAAGCTCTCCGAAGTGTGTGCGCAGCAGGAGAGACAAATCCATGTTTTTATGCCTTCTTTGGCATTTTCAGGTGGAGAAAAACACAATCCCGAAAGAGAAAGAAAAGGCTGCCGCGCCAACACTGAGGCTTCAAACTTGATGAAAACAGTGTCTCCCATATTGGAGTAGGGGCTGCTTGTGGTTATTAGGCATTTGCAAGCTCTCCGAAGTGTGTGCGCAGCAGGAGAGACAAATCCATGTTTTTATGCCTTCTTTGGCATTTTCAGGTGGAGAAAAACACAATCCCGAAAGAGAAAGAAAAGGCTGCCGCGCCAACACTGAGGCTTCAAACTTGATGAAAACAGTGTCTCCCATATTGGAGTAGGGGCTGCTTGTGGTTATTAGGCATTTGCAAGCTCTCCGAAGTGTGTGCGCAGCAGGAGAGACAAATCCATGTTTTTATGCCTTCTTTGGCATTTTCAGGTGGAGAAAAACACAATCCCGAAAGAGAAAGAAAAGGCTGCCGCGCCAACACTGAGGCTTCAAACTTGATGAAAACAGTGTCTCCCATAGTGGAGTAGGGGCTGCTTGTGGTTATTAGGCCTTTGCAAGCTCTCCGAAGTGTGTGCGCGGCAGGAGAGACAAATCAATGTTTTCGCGCCTTTTTTGCCATTTCCAGGTCGAAAAACACACAGGCCCCAAAAATAAAGAAATGGCTGTCCAGCCAAAACTGAGGCTTCAAACTTGATGAAAACAGTGTCTCCCATATTGGAGTAGGGGCTGCTTGTGGTTATTAGGCATTTGCAAGCTCTCCGAAGTGTGTGCGCGGCAGGAGAGACAAATCCATGTTTTCGCGCCTTTTTTGCGATTTCAAGGTCGAAAAACACATAGGCCCCAAAATGAAAGAAACGGCTGCCGCGCCAAAACTATGGCTTCAAACTTGATGAAAACAGTCTCTCCCATAATAACTCACGGGCTGCTTGTGTTTTTTAGGCCTTTGCAAGCTCTCCGAAGTGTGTGCGCGGCAGGAGAGACAAATCAATGTTTTCGCGCCTTTTTTGCCATTTCCAGGTCGAAAAACACACAGGCCCCAAAAATAAAGAAATGGCTGTCCAGCCAAAACTGAGGCTTCAAACTTGATGAAAACAGTGTCTCCCATATTGGAGTAGGGGCTGCTTGTGGTTATTAGGCATTTGCAAGCTCTCCGAAGTGTGTGCGCGGCAGGAGAGACAAATCCATGTTTTCGCGCCTTTTTTGCGATTTCAAGGTCGAAAAACACATAGGCCCCAAAATGAAAGAAACGGCTGCCGCGCCAAAACTATGGCTTCAAACTTGATGAAAACAGTCTCTCCCATAATAACTCACGGGCTGCTTGTGTTTTTTAGGCCTTTGCACGCTATCAGAAGTGTGTGCGCGGCAGGAGAGACAAATCCATGTTTTCGCGCCTTTTTTGCCATTTCCAGGTCGAAGAAAACAAAGGCCCCAAAAATAAAGAAACGGCTGTCCAGCCAAAACTGAGGCTTCAAACTTGATTAAAACAGTCTCTCAGACAATAACTCAAGGGCCGCTTGTGTTTTTTAGGCCTTCGCAAGCTATCGGAAGTGTGTGCGCGGCAGGAGAGACAAATCCATGTTTTCGCGCCTTTTTTACGATTTCAAGGTCGAAAAACACAAAGGCCCCAAAATGAAAGAAACGGCTGCCGCGCCAAAACTATGGCTTCAAACTTGATGAAAACATTCTCTCCCACAATAACTCAAGGGCAGCTTGTGTTTTTTAGGCCTTCGCAAGCTATCGGAAGTGTGTGCGCGGCAGGAGAGACAAATCAATGTTTTCGCGCCTTTTTTGCCATTTCCAGGTCGAAAAACACACAGGCCCCAAAAATAAAGAAATGGCTGTCCAGCCAAAACTGAGGCTTCAAACTTGATGAAAACAGTGTCTCCTATATTGGAGTAGGGGCTGCTTGTGGTTATTAGGCATTTGCAAGCTCTCCGAAGTGTGTGCGCAGCAGTAGAGACAAATCCATGTTTTTATGCCTTCTTTGGCATTTTCAGGTGGAGAAAAACACAATCCCGAAAGAAAAAGAAAAGGCTGCCGCGCCAACACTGAGGCTTCAAACTTGATGAAAACAGTGTCTCCCATAGTGGAGTAGGGGCTGCTTGTGGTTATTAGGCCTTTGCAAGCTCTCCGAAGTGTGTGCGCGGCAGGAGAGACAAATCAATGTTTTCGCGCCTTTTTTGCCATTTCCAGGTCGAAAAACACACAGGCCCCAAAAATAAAGAAATGGCTGTCCAGCCAAAACTGAGGCTTCAAACTTGATGAAAACAGTGTCTCCCATATTGGAGTAGGGGCTGCTTGTGGTTATTAGGCATTTGCAAGCTCTCCGAAGTGTGTGCGCAGCAGGAGAGACAAATCCATGTTTTTATGCCTTCTTTGGCATTTTCAGGTGGAGAAAAACACAATCCCGAAAGAGAAAGAAAAGGCTGCCGCGCCAACACTGAGGCTTCAAACTTGATGAAAACAGTGTCTCCCATATTGGAGTAGGGGCTGCTTGTGGTTATTAGGCATTTGCAAGCTCTCCGAAGTGTGTGCGCAGCAGGAGAGACAAATCCATGTTTTTATGCCTTCTTTGGCATTTTCAGGTGGAGAAAAACACAATCCCGAAAGAGAAAGAAAAGGCTGCCGCGCCAACACTGAGGCTTCAAACTTGATGAAAACAGTGTCTCCCATAGTGGAGTAGGGGCTGCTTGTGGTTATTAGGCCTTTGCAAGCTCTCCGAAGTGTGTGCGCGGCAGGAGAGACAAATCAATGTTTTCGCGCCTTTTTTGCCATTTCCAGGTCGAAAAACACACAGGCCCCAAAAATAAAGAAATGGCTGTCCAGCCAAAACTGAGGCTTCAAACTTGATGAAAACAGTGTCTCCCATATTGGAGTAGGGGCTGCTTGTGGTTATTAGGCATTTGCAAGCTCTCCGAAGTGTGTGCGCGGCAGGAGAAACAATCCATGTTTTCGCGCCTTTTTTGCGATTTCAAGGTCGAAAAACACATAGGCCCCAAAATGAAAGAAACGGCTGCCGCGCCAAAACTATGGCTTCAAACTTGATGAAAACAGTCTCTCCCATAATAACTCACGGGCTGCTTGTGTTTTTTAGGCCTTTGCACGCTATCAGAAGTGTGTGCGCGGCAGGAGAGACAAATCCATGTTTTCGCGCCTTTTTTGCCATTTCCAGGTCGAAGAAAACAAAGGCCCCAAAAATAAAGAAACGGCTGTCCAGCCAAAACTGAGGCTTCAAACTTGATTAAAACAGTCTCTCAGACAATAACTCAAGGGCCGCTTGTGTTTTTTAGGCCTTCGCAAGCTATCGGAAGTGTGTGCGCGGCAGGAGAGACAAATCCATGTTTTCGCGCCTTTTTTACGATTTCAAGGTCGAAAAACACATAGGCCCCAAAATGAAAGAAACGGCTGCCGCGCCAAAACTATGGCTTCAAACTTGATGAAAACATTCTCTCCCACAATAACTCAAGGGCAGCTTGTGTTTTTTAGGCCTTCGCAAGCTATCGGAAGTGTGTGCGCGGCAGGAGAGACAAATCAATGTTTTCGCGCCTTTTTTGCCATTTCCAGGTCGAAAAACACACAGGCCCCAAAAATAAAGAAATGGCTGTCCAGCCAAAACTGAGGCTTCAAACTTGATGAAAACAGTGTCTCCTATATTGGAGTAGGGGCTGCTTGTGGTTATTAGGCATTTGCAAGCTCTCCGAAGTGTGTGCGCAGCAGGAGAGACAAATCCATGTTTTTATGCCTTCTTTGGCATTTTCAGGTGGAGAAAAACACAATCCCGAAAGAAAAAGAAAAGGCTGCCGCGCCAACACTGAGGCTTCAAACTTGATGAAAACAGTGTCTCCCATAGTGGAGTAGGGGCTGCTTGTGGTTATTAGGCCTTTGCAAGCTCTCCGAAGTGTGTGCGCGGCAGGAGAGACAAATCAATGTTTTCGCGCCTTTTTTGCCATTTCCAGGTCGAAAAACACACAGGCCCCAAAAATAAAGAAATGGCTGTCCAGCCAAAACTGAGGCTTCAAACTTGATGAAAACAGTGTCTCCCATATTGGAGTAGGGGCTGCTTGTGGTTATTAGGCATTTGCAAGCTCTCCGAAGTGTGTGCGCAGCAGGAGAGACAAATCCATGTTTTTATGCCTTCTTTGGCATTTTCAGGTGGAGAAAAACACAATCCCGAAAGAGAAAGAAAAGGCTGCCGCGCCAACACTGAGGCTTCAAACTTGATGAAAACAGTGTCTCCCATAATGGAGTAGGGGCTGCTTGTGGTTATTAGGCATTTGCAAGCTCTCCGAAGTGTGTGCGCAGCAGGAGAGACAAATCCATGTTTTTATGCCTTCTTTGGCATTTTCAGGTGGAGAAAAACACAATCCCGAAAGAGAAAGAAAAGGCTGCCGCGCCAACACTGAGGCTTCAAACTTGATGAAAACAGTGTCTCCCATAGTGGAGTAGGGGCTGCTTGTGGTTATTAGGCCTTTGCAAGCTCTCCGAAGTGTGTGCGCAGCAGGAGAGACAAATCCATGTTTTTATGCCTTCTTTGGCATTTTCAGGTGGAGAAAAACACAATCCCGAAAGAGAAAGAAAAGGCTGCCGCGCCAACACTGAGGCTTCAAACTTGATGAAAACAGTGTCTCCCATATTGGAGTAGGGGCTGCTTGTGGTTATTAGGCATTTGCAAGCTCTCCGAAGTGTGTGCGCAGCAGGAGAGACAAATCCATGTTTTTATGCCTTCTTTGGCATTTTCAGGTGGAGAAAAACACAATCCCGAAAGAGAAAGAAAAGGCTGCCGCGCCAACACTGAGGCTTCAAACTTGATGAAAACAGTGTCTCCCATAGTGGAGTAGGGGCTGCTTGTGGTTATTAGGCCTTTGCAAGCTCTCCGAAGTGTGTGCGCAGCAGGAGAGACAAATCCATGTTTTTATGCCTTCTTTGGCATTTTCAGGTGGAGAAAAACACAATCCCGAAAGAGAAAGAAAAGGCTGCCGCGCCAACACTGAGGCTTCAAACTTGATGAAAACAGTGTCTCCCATATTGGAGTAGGGGCTGCTTGTGGTTATTAGGCATTTGCAAGCTCTCCGAAGTGTGTGCGCAGCAGGAGAGACAAATCCATGTTTTTATGCCTTCTTTGGCATTTTCAGGTGGAGAAAAACACAATCCCGAAAGAGAAAGAAAAGGCTGCCGCGCCAACACTGAGGCTTCAAACTTGATGAAAACAGTGTCTCCCATAGTGGAGTAGGGGCTGCTTGTGGTTATTAGGCCTTTGCAAGCTCTCCGAAGTGTGTGCGCAGCAGGAGAGACAAATCCATGTTTTTATGCCTTCTTTGGCATTTTCAGGTGGAGAAAAACACAATCCCGAAAGAGAAAGAAAAGGCTGCCGCGCCAACACTGAGGCTTCAAACTTGATGAAAACAGTGTCTCCCATAGTGGAGTAGGGGCTGCTTGTGGTTATTAGGCCTTTGCAAGCTCTCCGAAGTGTGTGCGCGGCAGGAGAGACAAATCAATGTTTTCGCGCCTTTTTTGCCATTTCCAGGTCGAAAAACACACAGGCCCCAAAAATAAAGAAATGGCTGTCCAGCCAAAACTGAGGCTTCAAACTTGATGAAAACAGTGTCTCCCATATTGGAGTAGGGGCTGCTTGTGGTTATTAGGCATTTGCAAGCTCTCCGAAGTGTGTGCGCGGCAGGAGAGACAAATCCATGTTTTCGCGCCTTTTTTGCGATTTCAAGGTCGAAAAACACATAGGCCCCAAAATGAAAGAAACGGCTGCCGCGCCAAAACTATGGCTTCAAACTTGATGAAAACAGTCTCTCCCATAATAACTCACGGGCTGCTTGTGTTTTTTAGGCCTTTGCAAGCTCTCCGAAGTGTGTGCGCGGCAGGAGAGACAAATCAATGTTTTCGCGCCTTTTTTGCCATTTCCAGGTCGAAAAACACACAGGCCCCAAAAATAAAGAAATGGCTGTCCAGCCAAAACTGAGGCTTCAAACTTGATGAAAACAGTGTCTCCCATATTGGAGTAGGGGCTGCTTGTGGTTATTAGGCATTTGCAAGCTCTCCGAAGTGTGTGCGCGGCAGGAGAGACAAATCCATGTTTTCGCGCCTTTTTTGCGATTTCAAGGTCGAAAAACACATAGGCCCCAAAATGAAAGAAACGGCTGCCGCGCCAAAACTATGGCTTCAAACTTGATGAAAACAGTCTCTCCCATAATAACTCACGGGCTGCTTGTGTTTTTTAGGCCTTTGCACGCTATCAGAAGTGTGTGCGCGGCAGGAGAGACAAATCCATGTTTTCGCGCCTTTTTTGCCATTTCCAGGTCGAAGAAAACAAAGGCCCCAAAAATAAAGAAACGGCTGTCCAGCCAAAACTGAGGCTTCAAACTTGATTAAAACAGTCTCTCAGACAATAACTCAAGGGCCGCTTGTGTTTTTTAGGCCTTCGCAAGCTATCGGAAGTGTGTGCGCGGCAGGAGAGACAAATCCATGTTTTCGCGCCTTTTTTACGATTTCAAGGTCGAAAAACACAAAGGCCCCAAAATGAAAGAAACGGCTGCCGCGCCAAAACTATGGCTTCAAACTTGATGAAAACATTCTCTCCCACAATAACTCAAGGGCAGCTTGTGTTTTTTAGGCCTTCGCAAGCTATCGGAAGTGTGTGCGCGGCAGGAGAGACAAATCAATGTTTTCGCGCCTTTTTTGCCATTTCCAGGTCGAAAAACACACAGGCCCCAAAAATAAAGAAATGGCTGTCCAGCCAAAACTGAGGCTTCAAACTTGATGAAAACAGTGTCTCCTATATTGGAGTAGGGGCTGCTTGTGGTTATTAGGCATTTGCAAGCTCTCCGAAGTGTGTGCGCAGCAGGAGAGACAAATCCATGTTTTTATGCCTTCTTTGGCATTTTCAGGTGGAGAAAAACACAATCCCGAAAGAAAAAGAAAAGGCTGCCGCGCCAACACTGAGGCTTCAAACTTGATGAAAACAGTGTCTCCCATAGTGGAGTAGGGGCTGCTTGTGGTTATTAGGCCTTTGCAAGCTCTCCGAAGTGTGTGCGCGGCAGGAGAGACAAATCAATGTTTTCGCGCCTTTTTTGCCATTTCCAGGTCGAAAAACACACAGGCCCCAAAAATAAAGAAATGGCTGTCCAGCCAAAACTGAGGCTTCAAACTTGATGAAAACAGTGTCTCCCATATTGGAGTAGGGGCTGCTTGTGGTTATTAGGCATTTGCAAGCTCTCCGAAGTGTGTGCGCAGCAGGAGAGACAAATCCATGTTTTTATGCCTTCTTTGGCATTTTCAGGTGGAGAAAAACACAATCCCGAAAGAGAAAGAAAAGGCTGCCGCGCCAACACTGAGGCTTCAAACTTGATGAAAACAGTGTCTCCCATATTGGAGTAGGGGCTGCTTGTGGTTATTAGGCATTTGCAAGCTCTCCGAAGTGTGTGCGCAGCAGGAGAGACAAATCCATGTTTTTATGCCTTCTTTGGCATTTTCAGGTGGAGAAAAACACAATCCCGAAAGAGAAAGAAAAGGCTGCCGCGCCAACACTGAGGCTTCAAACTTGATGAAAACAGTGTCTCCCATAGTGGAGTAGGGGCTGCTTGTGGTTATTAGGCCTTTGCAAGCTCTCCGAAGTGTGTGCGCGGCAGGAGAGACAAATCAATGTTTTCGCGCCTTTTTTGCCATTTCCAGGTCGAAAAACACACAGGCCCCAAAAATAAAGAAATGGCTGTCCAGCCAAAACTGAGGCTTCAAACTTGATGAAAACAGTGTCTCCCATATTGGAGTAGGGGCTGCTTGTGGTTATTAGGCATTTGCAAGCTCTCCGAAGTGTGTGCGCGGCAGGAGAAACAATCCATGTTTTCGCGCCTTTTTTGCGATTTCAAGGTCGAAAAACACATAGGCCCCAAAATGAAAGAAACGGCTGCCGCGCCAAAACTATGGCTTCAAACTTGATGAAAACAGTCTCTCCCATAATAACTCACGGGCTGCTTGTGTTTTTTAGGCCTTTGCACGCTATCAGAAGTGTGTGCGCGGCAGGAGAGACAAATCCATGTTTTCGCGCCTTTTTTGCCATTTCCAGGTCGAAGAAAACAAAGGCCCCAAAAATAAAGAAACGGCTGTCCAGCCAAAACTGAGGCTTCAAACTTGATTAAAACAGTCTCTCAGACAATAACTCAAGGGCCGCTTGTGTTTTTTAGGCCTTCGCAAGCTATCGGAAGTGTGTGCGCGGCAGGAGAGACAAATCCATGTTTTCGCGCCTTTTTTACGATTTCAAGGTCGAAAAACACATAGGCCCCAAAATGAAAGAAACGGCTGCCGCGCCAAAACTATGGCTTCAAACTTGATGAAAACATTCTCTCCCACAATAACTCAAGGGCAGCTTGTGTTTTTTAGGCCTTCGCAAGCTATCGGAAGTGTGTGCGCGGCAGGAGAGACAAATCAATGTTTTCGCGCCTTTTTTGCCATTTCCAGGTCGAAAAACACACAGGCCCCAAAAATAAAGAAATGGCTGTCCAGCCAAAACTGAGGCTTCAAACTTGATGAAAACAGTGTCTCCTATATTGGAGTAGGGGCTGCTTGTGGTTATTAGGCATTTGCAAGCTCTCCGAAGTGTGTGCGCAGCAGGAGAGACAAATCCATGTTTTTATGCCTTCTTTGGCATTTTCAGGTGGAGAAAAACACAATCCCGAAAGAAAAAGAAAAGGCTGCCGCGCCAACACTGAGGCTTCAAACTTGATGAAAACAGTGTCTCCCATAGTGGAGTAGGGGCTGCTTGTGGTTATTAGGCCTTTGCAAGCTCTCCGAAGTGTGTGCGCGGCAGGAGAGACAAATCAATGTTTTCGCGCCTTTTTTGCCATTTCCAGGTCGAAAAACACACAGGCCCCAAAAATAAAGAAATGGCTGTCCAGCCAAAACTGAGGCTTCAAACTTGATGAAAACAGTGTCTCCCATATTGGAGTAGGGGCTGCTTGTGGTTATTAGGCATTTGCAAGCTCTCCGAAGTGTGTGCGCAGCAGGAGAGACAAATCCATGTTTTTATGCCTTCTTTGGCATTTTCAGGTGGAGAAAAACACAATCCCGAAAGAGAAAGAAAAGGCTGCCGCGCCAACACTGAGGCTTCAAACTTGATGAAAACAGTGTCTCCCATAATGGAGTAGGGGCTGCTTGTGGTTATTAGGCATTTGCAAGCTCTCCGAAGTGTGTGCGCAGCAGGAGAGACAAATCCATGTTTTTATGCCTTCTTTGGCATTTTCAGGTGGAGAAAAACACAATCCCGAAAGAGAAAGAAAAGGCTGCCGCGCCAACACTGAGGCTTCAAACTTGATGAAAACAGTGTCTCCCATAGTGGAGTAGGGGCTGCTTGTGGTTATTAGGCCTTTGCAAGCTCTCCGAAGTGTGTGCGCAGCAGGAGAGACAAATCCATGTTTTTATGCCTTCTTTGGCATTTTCAGGTGGAGAAAAACACAATCCCGAAAGAGAAAGAAAAGGCTGCCGCGCCAACACTGAGGCTTCAAACTTGATGAAAACAGTGTCTCCCATATTGGAGTAGGGGCTGCTTGTGGTTATTAGGCATTTGCAAGCTCTCCGAAGTGTGTGCGCAGCAGGAGAGACAAATCCATGTTTTTATGCCTTCTTTGGCATTTTCAGGTGGAGAAAAACACAATCCCGAAAGAGAAAGAAAAGGCTGCCGCGCCAACACTGAGGCTTCAAACTTGATGAAAACAGTGTCTCCCATAGTGGAGTAGGGGCTGCTTGTGGTTATTAGGCCTTTGCAAGCTCTCCGAAGTGTGTGCGCAGCAGGAGAGACAAATCCATGTTTTTATGCCTTCTTTGGCATTTTCAGGTGGAGAAAAACACAATCCCGAAAGAGAAAGAAAAGGCTGCCGCGCCAACACTGAGGCTTCAAACTTGATGAAAACAGTGTCTCCCATATTGGAGTAGGGGCTGCTTGTGGTTATTAGGCATTTGCAAGCTCTCCGAAGTGTGTGCGCAGCAGGAGAGACAAATCCATGTTTTTATGCCTTCTTTGGCATTTTCAGGTGGAGAAAAACACAATCCCGAAAGAGAAAGAAAAGGCTGCCGCGCCAACACTGAGGCTTCAAACTTGATGAAAACAGTGTCTCCCATAGTGGAGTAGGGGCTGCTTGTGGTTATTAGGCCTTTGCAAGCTCTCCGAAGTGTGTGCGCAGCAGGAGAGACAAATCCATGTTTTTATGCCTTCTTTGGCATTTTCAGGTGGAGAAAAACACAATCCCGAAAGAGAAAGAAAAGGCTGCCGCGCCAACACTGAGGCTTCAAACTTGATGAAAACAGTGTCTCCCATAGTGGAGTAGGGGCTGCTTGTGGTTATTAGGCCTTTGCAAGCTCTCCGAAGTGTGTGCGCGGCAGGAGAGACAAATCAATGTTTTCGCGCCTTTTTTGCCATTTCCAGGTCGAAAAACACACAGGCCCCAAAAATAAAGAAATGGCTGTCCAGCCAAAACTGAGGCTTCAAACTTGATGAAAACAGTGTCTCCCATATTGGAGTAGGGGCTGCTTGTGGTTATTAGGCATTTGCAAGCTCTCCGAAGTGTGTGCGCGGCAGGAGAGACAAATCCATGTTTTCGCGCCTTTTTTGCGATTTCAAGGTCGAAAAACACATAGGCCCCAAAATGAAAGAAACGGCTGCCGCGCCAAAACTATGGCTTCAAACTTGATGAAAACAGTCTCTCCCATAATAACTCACGGGCTGCTTGTGTTTTTTAGGCCTTTGCAAGCTCTCCGAAGTGTGTGCGCGGCAGGAGAGACAAATCAATGTTTTCGCGCCTTTTTTGCCATTTCCAGGTCGAAAAACACACAGGCCCCAAAAATAAAGAAATGGCTGTCCAGCCAAAACTGAGGCTTCAAACTTGATGAAAACAGTGTCTCCCATATTGGAGTAGGGGCTGCTTGTGGTTATTAGGCATTTGCAAGCTCTCCGAAGTGTGTGCGCGGCAGGAGAGACAAATCCATGTTTTCGCGCCTTTTTTGCGATTTCAAGGTCGAAAAACACATAGGCCCCAAAATGAAAGAAACGGCTGCCGCGCCAAAACTATGGCTTCAAACTTGATGAAAACAGTCTCTCCCATAATAACTCACGGGCTGCTTGTGTTTTTTAGGCCTTTGCACGCTATCAGAAGTGTGTGCGCGGCAGGAGAGACAAATCCATGTTTTCGCGCCTTTTTTGCCATTTCCAGGTCGAAGAAAACAAAGGCCCCAAAAATAAAGAAACGGCTGTCCAGCCAAAACTGAGGCTTCAAACTTGATTAAAACAGTCTCTCAGACAATAACTCAAGGGCCGCTTGTGTTTTTTAGGCCTTCGCAAGCTATCGGAAGTGTGTGCGCGGCAGGAGAGACAAATCCATGTTTTCGCGCCTTTTTTACGATTTCAAGGTCGAAAAACACATAGGCCCCAAAATGAAAGAAACGGCTGCCGCGCCAAAACTATGGCTTCAAACTTGATGAAAACATTCTCTCCCACAATAACTCAAGGGCAGCTTGTGTTTTTTAGGCCTTCGCAAGCTATCGGAAGTGTGTGCGCGGCAGGAGAGACAAATCAATGTTTTCGCGCCTTTTTTGCCATTTCCAGGTCGAAAAACACACAGGCCCCAAAAATAAAGAAATGGCTGTCCAGCCAAAACTGAGGCTTCAAACTTGATGAAAACAGTGTCTCCTATATTGGAGTAGGGGCTGCTTGTGGTTATTAGGCATTTGCAAGCTCTCCGAAGTGTGTGCGCAGCAGGAGAGACAAATCCATGTTTTTATGCCTTCTTTGGCATTTTCAGGTGGAGAAAAACACAATCCCGAAAGAAAAAGAAAAGGCTGCCGCGCCAACACTGAGACTTCAAACTTGATGAAAACAGTGTCTCCCATAGTGGAGTAGGGGCTGCTTGTGGTTATTAGGCCTTTGCAAGCTCTCCGAAGTGTGTGCGCGGCAGGAGAGACAAATCAATGTTTTCGCGCCTTTTTTGCCATTTCCAGGTCGAAAAACACACAGGCCCCAAAAATAAAGAAATGGCTGTCCAGCCAAAACTGAGGCTTCAAACTTGATGAAAACAGTGTCTCCCATATTGGAGTAGGGGCTGCTTGTGGTTATTAGGCATTTGCAAGCTCTCCGAAGTGTGTGCGCAGCAGGAGAGACAAATCCATGTTTTTATGCCTTCTTTGGCATTTTCAGGTGGAGAAAAACACAATCCCGAAAGAGAAAGAAAAGGCTGCCGCGCCAACACTGAGGCTTCAAACTTGATGAAAACAGTGTCTCCCATAATGGAGTAGGGGCTGCTTGTGGTTATTAGGCATTTGCAAGCTCTCCGAAGTGTGTGCGCAGCAGGAGAGACAAATCCATGTTTTTATGCCTTCTTTGGCATTTTCAGGTGGAGAAAAACACAATCCCGAAAGAGAAAGAAAAGGCTGCCGCGCCAACACTGAGGCTTCAAACTTGATGAAAACAGTGTCTCCCATAGTGGAGTAGGGGCTGCTTGTGGTTATTAGGCCTTTGCAAGCTCTCCGAAGTGTGTGCGCAGCAGGAGAGACAAATCCATGTTTTTATGCCTTCTTTGGCATTTTCAGGTGGAGAAAAACACAATCCCGAAAGAGAAAGAAAAGGCTGCCGCGCCAACACTGAGGCTTCAAACTTGATGAAAACAGTGTCTCCCATATTGGAGTAGGGGCTGCTTGTGGTTATTAGGCATTTGCAAGCTCTCCGAAGTGTGTGCGCAGCAGGAGAGACAAATCCATGTTTTTATGCCTTCTTTGGCATTTTCAGGTGGAGAAAAACACAATCCCGAAAGAGAAAGAAAAGGCTGCCGCGCCAACACTGAGGCTTCAAACTTGATGAAAACAGTGTCTCCCATAGTGGAGTAGGGGCTGCTTGTGGTTATTAGGCCTTTGCAAGCTCTCCGAAGTGTGTGCGCAGCAGGAGAGACAAATCCATGTTTTTATGCCTTCTTTGGCATTTTCAGGTGGAGAAAAACACAATCCCGAAAGAGAAAGAAAAGGCTGCCGCGCCAACACTGAGGCTTCAAACTTGATGAAAACAGTGTCTCCCATATTGGAGTAGGGGCTGCTTGTGGTTATTAGGCATTTGCAAGCTCTCCGAAGTGTGTGCGCGGCAGGAGAGACAAATCCATGTTTTCGCGCCTTTTTTGCGATTTCAAGGTCGAAAAACACATAGGCCCCAAAATGAAAGAAACGGCTGCCGCGCCAAAACTATGGCTTCAAACTTGATGAAAACAGTCTCTCCCATAATAACTCACGGGCTGCTTGTGTTTTTTAGGCCTTTGCACGCTATCAGAAGTGTGTGCGCGGCAGGAGAGACAAATCCATGTTTTCGCGCCTTTTTTGCCATTTCCAGGTCGAAGAAAACAAAGGCCCCAAAAATAAAGAAACGGCTGTCCAGCGAAAACTGAGGCTTCAAACTTGATTAAAACAGTCTCTCAGACAATAACTCAAGGGCCGCTTGTGTTTTTTAGGCCTTCGCAAGCTATCGGAAGTGTGTGCGCGGCAGGAGAGACAAATCCATGTTTTCGCGCCTTTTTTACGATTTCAAGGTCGAAAAACACATAGGCCCCAAAATGAAAGAAACGGCTGCCGCGCCAAAACTATGGCTTCAAACTTGATGAAAACATTCTCTCCCACAATAACTCAAGGGCAGCTTGTGTTTTTTAGGCCTTCGCAAGCTATCGGAAGTGTGTGCGCGGCAGGAGAGACAAATCAATGTTTTCGCGCCTTTTTTGCCATTTCCAGGTCGAAAAACACACAGGCCCCAAAAATAAAGAAATGGCTGTCCAGCCAAAACTGAGGCTTCAAACTTGATGAAAACAGTGTCTCCTATATTGGAGTAGGGGCTGCTTGTGGTTATTAGGCATTTGCAAGCTCTCCGAAGTGTGTGCGCAGCAGGAGAGACAAATCCATGTTTTTATGCCTTCTTTGGCATTTTCAGGTGGAGAAAAACACAATCCCGAAAGAAAAAGAAAAGGCTGCCGCGCCAACACTGAGGCTTCAAACTTGATGAAAACAGTGTCTCCCATAGTGGAGTAGGGGCTGCTTGTGGTTATTAGGCCTTTGCAAGCTCTCCGAAGTGTGTGCGCGGCAGGAGAGACAAATCAATGTTTTCGCGCCTTTTTTGCCATTTCCAGGTCGAAAAACACACAGGCCCCAAAAATAAAGAAATGGCTGTCCAGCCAAAACTGAGGCTTCAAACTTGATGAAAACAGTGTCTCCCATATTGGAGTAGGGGCTGCTTGTGGTTATTAGGCATTTGCAAGCTCTCCGAAGTGTGTGCGCAGCAGGAGAGACAAATCCATGTTTTTATGCCTTCTTTGGCATTTTCAGGTGGAGAAAAACACAATCCCGAAAGAGAAAGAAAAGGCTGCCGCGCCAACACTGAGGCTTCAAACTTGATGAAAACAGTGTCTCCCATAGTGGAGTAGGGGCTGCTTGTGGTTATTAGGCCTTTGCAAGCTCTCCGAAGTGTGTGCGCAGCAGGAGAGACAAATCCATGTTTTTATGCCTTCTTTGGCATTTTCAGGTGGAGAAAAACACAATCCCGAAAGAGAAAGAAAAGGCTGCCGCGCCAACACTGAGGCTTCAAACTTGATGAAAACAGTGTCTCCCATATTGGAGTAGGGGCTGCTTGTGGTTATTAGGCATTTGCAAGCTCTCCGAAGTGTGTGCGCAGCAGGAGAGACAAATCCATGTTTTTATGCCTTCTTTGGCATTTTCAGGTGGAGAAAAACACAATCCCGAAAGAGAAAGAAAAGGCTGCCGCGCCAACACTGAGGCTTCAAACTTGATGAAAACAGTGTCTCCCATAGTGGAGTAGGGGCTGCTTGTGGTTATTAGGCCTTTGCAAGCTCTCCGAAGTGTGTGCGCAGCAGGAGAGACAAATCCATGTTTTTATGCCTTCTTTGGCATTTTCAGGTGGAGAAAAACACAATCCCGAAAGAGAAAGAAAAGGCTGCCGCGCCAACACTGAGGCTTCAAACTTGATGAAAACAGTGTCTCCCATATTGGAGTAGGGGCTGCTTGTGGTTATTAGGCATTTGCAAGCTCTCCGAAGTGTGTGCGCAGCAGGAGAGACAAATCCATGTTTTTATGCCTTCTTTGGCATTTTCAGGTGGAGAAAAACACAATCCCGAAAGAGAAAGAAAAGGCTGCCGCGCCAACACTGAGGCTTCAAACTTGATGAAAACAGTGTCTCCCATAGTGGAGTAGGGGCTGCTTGTGGTTATTAGGCCTTTGCAAGCTCTCCGAAGTGTGTGCGCGGCAGGAGAGACAAATCAATGTTTTCGCGCCTTTTTTGACATTTCCAGGTCGAAAAACACACAGGCCCCAAAAATAAAGAAATGGCTGTCCAGCCAAAACTGAGGCTTCAAACTTGATGAAAACAGTGTCTCCCATATTGGAGTAGGGGCTGCTTGTGGTTATTAGGCATTTGCAAGCTCTCCGAAGTGTGTGCGCGGCAGGAGAGACAAATCCATGTTTTCGCGCCTTTTTTACGATTTCAAGGTCGAAAAACACATAGGCCCCAAAATGAAAGAAACGGCTGCCGCGCCAAAACTATGGCTTCAAACTTGATGAAAACATTCTCTCCCACAATAACTCAAGGGCAGCTTGTGTTTTTTAGGCCTTCGCAAGCTATCGGAAGTGTGTGCGCGGCAGGAGAGACAAATCCATGTTTTCGCGCCTTTTTTGCGATTTCAAGGTCGAAAAACACATAGGCCCCAAAATGAAAGAAACGGCTGCCGCGCCAAAACTATGGCTTCAAACTTGATGAAAACAGTCTCTCCCATAATAACTCACGGGCTGCTTGTGTTTTTTAGGCCTTTGCAAGCTCTCCGAAGTGTGTGCGCGGCAGGAGAGACAAATCAATGTTTTCGCGCCTTTTTTGCCATTTCCAGGTCGAAAAACACACAGGCCCCAAAAATAAAGAAATGGCTGTCCAGCCAAAACTGAGGCTTCAAACTTGATGAAAACAGTGTCTCCCATATTGGAGTAGGGGCTGCTTGTGGTTATTAGGCATTTGCAAGCTCTCCGAAGTGTGTGCGCGGCAGGAGAGACAAATCCATGTTTTCGCGCCTTTTTTGCGATTTCAAGGTCGAAAAACACATAGGCCCCAAAATGAAAGAAACGGCTGCCGCGCCAAAACTATGGCTTCAAACTTGATGAAAACAGTCTCTCCCATAATAACTCACGGGCTGCTTGTGTTTTTTAGGCCTTTGCACGCTATCAGAAGTGTGTGCGCGGCAGGAGAGACAAATCCATGTTTTCGCGCCTTTTTTGCCATTTCCAGGTCGAAGAAAACAAAGGCCCCAAAAATAAAGAAACGGCTGTCCAGCCAAAACTGAGGCTTCAAACTTGATTAAAACAGTCTCTCAGACAATAACTCAAGGGCCGCTTGTGTTTTTTAGGCCTTCGCAAGCTATCGGAAGTGTGTGCGCGGCAGGAGAGACAAATCCATGTTTTCGCGCCTTTTTTACGATTTCAAGGTCGAAAAACACATAGGCCCCAAAATGAAAGAAACGGCTGCCGCGCCAAAACTATGGCTTCAAACTTGATGAAAACATTCTCTCCCACAATAACTCAAGGGCAGCTTGTGTTTTTTAGGCCTTCGCAAGCTATCGGAAGTGTGTGCGCGGCAGGAGAGACAAATCAATGTTTTCGCGCCTTTTTTGCCATTTCCAGGTCGAAAAACACACAGGCCCCAAAAATAAAGAAATGGCTGTCCAGCCAAAACTGAGGCTTCAAACTTGATGAAAACAGTGTCTCCTATATTGGAGTAGGGGCTGCTTGTGGTTATTAGGCATTTGCAAGCTCTCCGAAGTGTGTGCGCAGCAGGAGAGACAAATCCATGTTTTTATGCCTTCTTTGGCATTTTCAGGTGGAGAAAAACACAATCCCGAAAGAAAAAGAAAAGGCTGCCGCGCCAACACTGAGGCTTCAAACTTGATGAAAACAGTGTCTCCCATAGTGGAGTAGGGGCTGCTTGTGGTTATTAGGCCTTTGCAAGCTCTCCGAAGTGTGTGCGCGGCAGGAGAGACAAATCAATGTTTTCGCGCCTTTTTTGCCATTTCCAGGTCGAAAAACACACAGGCCCCAAAAATAAAGAAATGGCTGTCCAGCCAAAACTGAGGCTTCAAACTTGATGAAAACAGTGTCTCCCATATTGGAGTAGGGGCTGCTTGTGGTTATTAGGCATTTGCAAGCTCTCCGAAGTGTGTGCGCAGCAGGAGAGACAAATCCATGTTTTTATGCCTTCTTTGGCATTTTCAGGTGGAGAAAAACACAATCCCGAAAGAGAAAGAAAAGGCTGCCGCGCCAACACTGAGGCTTCAAACTTGATGAAAACAGTGTCTCCCATAATGGAGTAGGGGCTGCTTGTGGTTATTAGGCATTTGCAAGCTCTCCGAAGTGTGTGCGCAGCAGGAGAGACAAATCCATGTTTTTATGCCTTCTTTGGCATTTTCAGGTGGAGAAAAACACAATCCCGAAAGAGAAAGAAAAGGCTGCCGCGCCAACACTGAGGCTTCAAACTTGATGAAAACAGTGTCTCCCATAGTGGAGTAGGGGCTGCTTGTGGTTATTAGACTTTGCAAGCTCTCCGAAGTGTGTGCGCAGCAGGAGAGACAAATCCATGTTTTTATGCCTTCTTTGGCATTTTCAGGTGGAGAAAAACACAATCCCGAAAGAGAAAGAAAAGGCTGCCGCGCCAACACTGAGGCTTCAAACTTGATGAAAACAGTGTCTCCCATATTGGAGTAGGGGCTGCTTGTGGTTATTAGGCATTTGCAAGCTCTCCGAAGTGTGTGCGCAGCAGGAGAGACAAATCCATGTTTTTATGCCTTCTTTGGCATTTTCAGGTGGAGAAAAACACAATCCCGAAAGAGAAAGAAAAGGCTGCCGCGCCAACACTGAGGCTTCAAACTTGATGAAAACAGTGTCTCCCATAGTGGAGTAGGGGCTGCTTGTGGTTATTAGGCCTTTGCAAGCTCTCCGAAGTGTGTGCGCAGCAGGAGAGACAAATCCATGTTTTTATGCCTTCTTTGGCATTTTCAGGTGGAGAAAAACACAATCCCGAAAGAGAAAGAAAAGGCTGCCGCGCCAACACTGAGGCTTCAAACTTGATGAAAACAGTGTCTCCCATATTGGAGTAGGGGCTGCTTGTGGTTATTAGGCATTTGCAAGCTCTCCGAAGTGTGTGCGCAGCAGGAGAGACAAATCCATGTTTTTATGCCTTCTTTGGCATTTTCAGGTGGAGAAAAACACAATCCCGAAAGAGAAAGAAAAGGCTGCCGCGCCAACACTGAGGCTTCAAACTTGATGAAAACAGTGTCTCCCATAGTGGAGTAGGGGCTGCTTGTGGTTATTAGGCCTTTGCAAGCTCTCCGAAGTGTGTGCGCGGCAGGAGAGACAAATCAATGTTTTCGCGCCTTTTTTGCCATTTCCAGGTCGAAAAACACACAGGCCCCAAAAATAAAGAAATGGCTGTCCAGCCAAAACTGAGGCTTCAAACTTGATGAAAACAGTGTCTCCCATATTGGAGTAGGGGCTGCTTGTGGTTATTAGGCATTTGCAAGCTCTCCGAAGTGTGTGCGCGGCAGGAGAGACAAATCCATGTTTTCGCGCCTTTTTTGCGATTTCAAGGTCGAAAAACACATAGGCCCCAAAATGAAAGAAACGGCTGCCGCGCCAAAACTATGGCTTCAAACTTGATGAAAACAGTCTCTCCCATAATAACTCACGGGCTGCTTGTGTTTTTTAGGCCTTTGCAAGCTCTCCGAAGTGTGTGCGCGGCAGGAGAGACAAATCAATGTTTTCGCGCCTTTTTTGCCATTTCCAGGTCGAAAAACACACAGGCCCCAAAAATAAAGAAATGGCTGTCCAGCCAAAACTGAGGCTTCAAACTTGATGAAAACAGTGTCTCCCATATTGGAGTAGGGGCTGCTTGTGGTTATTAGGC
Organism: Argentina silus; assembly: GCF_951799395.1. Classification (NCBI taxonomy): domain Eukaryota; kingdom Metazoa; phylum Chordata; class Actinopteri; order Argentiniformes; family Argentinidae; genus Argentina; species Argentina silus. The sequence continues at coordinate 82,920 of NW_028152519.1, read as the reverse complement.
ATTTGCAAGCTCTCCGAAGTGTGTGCGCGGCAGGAGAGACAAATCCATGTTTTCGCGCCTTTTTTGCGATTTCAAGGTCGAAAAACACATAGGCCCCAAAATGAAAGAAACGGCTGCCGCGCCAAAACTATGGCTTCAAACTTGATGAAAACAGTCTCTCCCATAATAACTCACGGGCTGCTTGTGTTTTTTAGGCCTTTGCACGCTATCAGAAGTGTGTGCGCGGCAGGAGAGACAAATCCATGTTTTCGCGCCTTTTTTGCCATTTCCAGGTCGAAGAAAACAAAGGCCCCAAAAATAAAGAAACGGCTGTCCAGCCAAAACTGAGGCTTCAAACTTGATTAAAACAGTCTCTCAGACAATAACTCAAGGGCCGCTTGTGTTTTTTAGGCCTTCGCAAGCTATCGGAAGTGTGTGCGCGGCAGGAGAGACAAATCCATGTTTTCGCGCCTTTTTTACGATTTCAAGGTCGAAAAACACATAGGCCCCAAAATGAAAGAAACGGCTGCCGCGCCAAAACTATGGCTTCAAACTTGATGAAAACATTCTCTCCCACAATAACTCAAGGGCAGCTTGTGTTTTTTAGGCCTTCGCAAGCTATTGGAAGTGTGTGCGCGGCAGGAGAGACAAATCAATGTTTTCGCGCCTTTTTTGCCATTTCCAGGTCGAAAAACACACAGGCCCCAAAAATAAAGAAATGGCTGTCCAGCCAAAACTGAGGCTTCAAACTTGATGAAAACAGTGTCTCCTATATTGGAGTAGGGGCTGCTTGTGGTTATTAGGCATTTGCAAGCTCTCCGAAGTGTGTGCGCAGCAGGAGAGACAAATCCATGTTTTTATGCCTTCTTTGGCATTTTCAGGTGGAGAAAAACACAATCCCGAAAGAAAAAGAAAAGGCTGCCGCGCCAACACTGAGGCTTCAAACTTGATGAAAACAGTGTCTCCCATAGTGGAGTAGGGGCTGCTTGTGGTTATTAGGCCTTTGCAAGCTCTCCGAAGTGTGTGCGCGGCAGGAGAGACAAATCAATGTTTTCGCGCCTTTTTTGCCATTTCCAGGTCGAAAAACACACAGGCCCCAAAAATAAAGAAATGGCTGTCCAGCCAAAACTGAGGCTTCAAACTTGATGAAAACAGTGTCTCCCATATTGGAGTAGGGGCTGCTTGTGGTTATTAGGCATTTGCAAGCTCTCCGAAGTGTGTGCGCAGCAGGAGAGACAAATCCATGTTTTTATGCCTTCTTTGGCATTTTCAGGTGGAGAAAAACACAATCCCGAAAGAGAAAGAAAAGGCTGCCGCGCCAACACTGAGGCTTCAAACTTGATGAAAACAGTGTCTCCCATAATGGAGTAGGGGCTGCTTGTGGTTATTAGGCATTTGCAAGCTCTCCGAAGTGTGTGCGCAGCAGGAGAGACAAATCCATGTTTTTATGCCTTCTTTGGCATTTTCAGGTGGAGAAAAACACAATCCCGAAAGAGAAAGAAAAGGCTGCCGCGCCAACACTGAGGCTTCAAACTTGATGAAAACAGTGTCTCCCATAGTGGAGTAGGGGCTGCTTGTGGTTATTAGGCCTTTGCAAGCTCTCCGAAGTGTGTGCGCAGCAGGAGAGACAAATCCATGTTTTTATGCCTTCTTTGGCATTTTCAGGTGGAGAAAAACACAATCCCGAAAGAGAAAGAAAAGGCTGCCGCGCCAACACTGAGGCTTCAAACTTGATGAAAACAGTGTCTCCCATATTGGAGTAGGGGCTGCTTGTGGTTATTAGGCATTTGCAAGCTCTCCGAAGTGTGTGCGCAGCAGGAGAGACAAATCCATGTTTTTATGCCTTCTTTGGCATTTTCAGGTGGAGAAAAACACAATCCCGAAAGAGAAAGAAAAGGCTGCCGCGCCAACACTGAGGCTTCAAACTTGATGAAAACAGTGTCTCCCATAGTGGAGTAGGGGCTGCTTGTGGTTATTAGGCCTTTGCAAGCTCTCCGAAGTGTGTGCGCAGCAGGAAAGACAAATCCATGTTTTTATGCCTTCTTTGGCATTTTCAGGTGGAGAAAAACACAATCCCGAAAGAGAAAGAAAAGGCTGCCGCGCCAACACTGAGGCTTCAAACTTGATGAAAACAGTGTCTCCCATATTGGAGTAGGGGCTGCTTGTGGTTATTAGGCATTTGCAAGCTCTCCGAAGTGTGTGCGCAGCAGGAGAGACAAATCCATGTTTTTATGCCTTCTTTGGCATTTTCAGGTGGAGAAAAACACAATCCCGAAAGAGAAAGAAAAGGCTGCCGCGCCAACACTGAGGCTTCAAACTTGATGAAAACAGTGTCTCCCATAGTGGAGTAGGGGCTGCTTGTGGTTATTAGGCCTTTGCAAGCTCTCCGAAGTGTGTGCGCAGCAGGAGAGACAAATCCATGTTTTTATGCCTTCTTTGGCATTTTCAGGTGGAGAAAAACACAATCCCGAAAGAGAAAGAAAAGGCTGCCGCGCCAACACTGAGGCTTCAAACTTGATGAAAACAGTGTCTCCCATATTGGAGTAGGGGCTGCTTGTGGTTATTAGGCATTTGCAAGCTCTCCGAAGTGTGTGCGCAGCAGGAGAGACAAATCCATGTTTTTATGCCTTCTTTGGCATTTTCAGGTGGAGAAAAACACAATCCCGAAAGAGAAAGAAAAGGCTGCCGCGCCAACACTGAGGCTTCAAACTTGATGAAAACAGTGTCTCCCATAGTGGAGTAGGGGCTGCTTGTGGTTATTAGGCCTTTGCAAGCTCTCCGAAGTGTGTGCGCGGCAGGAGAGACAAATCAATGTTTTCGCGCCTTTTTTGCCATTTCCAGGTCGAAAAACACACAGGCCCCAAAAATAAAGAAATGGCTGTCCAGCCAAAACTGAGGCTTCAAACTTGATGAAAACAGTGTCTCCCATATTGGAGTAGGGGCTGCTTGTGGTTATTAGGCATTTGCAAGCTCTCCGAAGTGTGTGCGCGGCAGGAGAGACAAATCCATGTTTTCGCGCCTTTTTTGCGATTTCAAGGTCGAAAAACACATAGGCCCCAAAATGAAAGAAACGGCTGCCGCGCCAAAACTATGGCTTCAAACTTGATGAAAACAGTCTCTCCCATAATAACTCACGGGCTGCTTGTGTTTTTTAGGCCTTTGCAAGCTCTCCGAAGTGTGTGCGCGGCAGGAGAGACAAATCAATGTTTTCGCGCCTTTTTTGCCATTTCCAGGTCGAAAAACACACAGGCCCCAAAAATAAAGAAATGGCTGTCCAGCCAAAACTGAGGCTTCAAACTTGATGAAAACAGTGTCTCCCATATTGGAGTAGGGGCTGCTTGTGGTTATTAGGCATTTGCAAGCTCTCCGAAGTGTGTGCGCGGCAGGAGAGACAAATCCATGTTTTCGCGCCTTTTTTGCGATTTCAAGGTCGAAAAACACATAGGCCCCAAAATGAAAGAAACGGCTGCCGCGCCAAAACTATGGCTTCAAACTTGATGAAAACAGTCTCTCCCATAATAACTCACGGGCTGCTTGTGTTTTTTAGGCCTTTGCAAGCTCTCCGAAGTGTGTGCGCGGCAGGAGAGACAAATCAATGTTTTCGCGCCTTTTTTGCCATTTCCAGGTCGAAAAACACACAGGCCCCAAAAATAAAGAAATGGCTGTCCAGCCAAAACTGAGGCTTCAAACTTGATGAAAACAGTGTCTCCCATATTGGAGTAGGGGCTGCTTGTGGTTATTAGGCATTTGCAAGCTCTCCGAAGTGTGTGCGCGGCAGGAGAGACAAATCCATGTTTTCGCGCCTTTTTTGCGATTTCAAGGTCGAAAAACACATAGGCCCCAAAATGAAAGAAACGGCTGCCGCGCCAAAACTATGGCTTCAAACTTGATGAAAACAGTCTCTCCCATAATGACTCACGGGCTGCTTGTGTTTTTTAGGCCTTTGCACGCTATCAGAAGTGTGTGCGCGGCAGGAGAGACAAATCCATGTTTTCGCGCCTTTTTTGCCATTTCCAGGTCGAAGAAAACAAAGGCCCCAAAAATAAAGAAACGGCTGTCCAGCCAAAACTGAGGCTTCAAACTTGATTAAAACAGTCTCTCAGACAATAACTCAAGGGCCGCTTGTGTTTTTTAGGCCTTCGCAAGCTATCGGAAGTGTGTGCGCGGCAGGAGAGACAAATCCATGTTTTCGCGCCTTTTTTACGATTTCAAGGTCGAAAAACACATAGGCCCCAAAATGAAAGAAACGGCTGCCGCGCCAAAACTATGGCTTCAAACTTGATGAAAACATTCTCTCCCACAATAACTCAAGGGCAGCTTGTGTTTTTTAGGCCTTCGCAAGCTATCGGAAGTGTGTGCGCGGCAGGAGAGACAAATCAATGTTTTCGCGCCTTTTTTGCCATTTCCAGGTCGAAAAACACACAGGCCCCAAAAATAAAGAAATGGCTGTCCAGCCAAAACTGAGGCTTCAAACTTGATGAAAACAGTGTCTCCTATATTGGAGTAGGGGCTGCTTGTGGTTATTAGGCATTTGCAAGCTCTCCGAAGTGTGTGCGCAGCAGGAGAGACAAATCCATGTTTTTATGCCTTCTTTGGCATTTTCAGGTGGAGAAAAACACAATCCCGAAAGAAAAAGAAAAGGCTGCCGCGCCAACACTGAGGCTTCAAACTTGATGAAAACAGTGTCTCCCATAGTGGAGTAGGGGCTGCTTGTGGTTATTAGGCCTTTGCAAGCTCTCCGAAGTGTGTGCGCGGCAGGAGAGACAAATCAATGTTTTCGCGCCTTTTTTGCCATTTCCAGGTCGAAAAACACACAGGCCCCAAAAATAAAGAAATGGCTGTCCAGCCAAAACTGAGGCTTCAAACTTGATGAAAACAGTGTCTCCCATATTGGAGTAGGGGCTGCTTGTGGTTATTAGGCATTTGCAAGCTCTCCGAAGTGTGTGCGCAGCAGGAGAGACAAATCCATGTTTTTATGCCTTCTTTGGCATTTTCAGGTGGAGAAAAACACAATCCCGAAAGAGAAAGAAAAGGCTGCCGCGCCAACACTGAGGCTTCAAACTTGATGAAAACAGTGTCTCCCATAATGGAGTAGGGGCTGCTTGTGGTTATTAGGCATTTGCAAGCTCTCCGAAGTGTGTGCGCAGCAGGAGAGACAAATCCATGTTTTTATGCCTTCTTTGGCATTTTCAGGTGGAGAAAAACACAATCCCGAAAGAGAAAGAAAAGGCTGCCGCGCCAACACTGAGGCTTCAAACTTGATGAAAACAGTGTCTCCCATATTGGAGTAGGGGCTGCTTGTGGTTATTAGGCATTTGCAAGCTCTCCGAAGTGTGTGCGCAGCAGGAGAGACAAATCCATGTTTTTATGCCTTCTTTGGCATTTTCAGGTGGAGAAAAACACAATCCCGAAAGAGAAAGAAAAGGCTGCCGCGCCAACACTGAGGCTTCAAACTTGATGAAAACAGTGTCTCCCATAGTGGAGTAGGGGCTGCTTGTGGTTATTAGGCCTTTGCAAGCTCTCCGAAGTGTGTGCGCAGCAGGAGAGACAAATCCATGTTTTTATGCCTTCTTTGGCATTTTCAGGTGGAGAAAAACACAATCCCGAAAGAGAAAGAAAAGGCTGCCGCGCCAACACTGAGGCTTCAAACTTGATGAAAACAGTGTCTCCCATATTGGAGTAGGGGCTGCTTGTGGTTATTAGGCATTTGCAAGCTCTCCGAAGTGTGTGCGCAGCAGGAGAGACAAATCCATGTTTTTATGCCTTCTTTGGCATTTTCAGGTGGAGAAAAACACAATCCCGAAAGAGAAAGAAAAGGCTGCCGCGCCAACACTGAGGCTTCAAACTTGATGAAAACAGTGTCTCCCATAGTGGAGTAGGGGCTGCTTGTGGTTATTAGGCCTTTGCAAGCTCTCCGAAGTGTGTGCGCAGCAGGAAAGACAAATCCATGTTTTTATGCCTTCTTTGGCATTTTCAGGTGGAGAAAAACACAATCCCGAAAGAGAAAGAAAAGGCTGCCGCGCCAACACTGAGGCTTCAAACTTGATGAAAACAGTGTCTCCCATATTGGAGTAGGGGCTGCTTGTGGTTATTAGGCATTTGCAAGCTCTCCGAAGTGTGTGCGCAGCAGGAGAGACAAATCCATGTTTTTATGCCTTCTTTGGCATTTTCAGGTGGAGAAAAACACAATCCCGAAAGAGAAAGAAAAGGCTGCCGCGCCAACACTGAGGCTTCAAACTTGATGAAAACAGTGTCTCCCATAGTGGAGTAGGGGCTGCTTGTGGTTATTAGGCCTTTGCAAGCTCTCCGAAGTGTGTGCGCAGCAGGAGAGACAAATCCATGTTTTTATGCCTTCTTTGGCATTTTCAGGTGGAGAAAAACACAATCCCGAAAGAGAAAGAAAAGGCTGCCGCGCCAACACTGAGGCTTCAAACTTGATGAAAACAGTGTCTCCCATATTGGAGTAGGGGCTGCTTGTGGTTATTAGGCATTTGCAAGCTCTCCGAAGTGTGTGCGCAGCAGGAGAGACAAATCCATGTTTTTATGCCTTCTTTGGCATTTTCAGGTGGAGAAAAACACAATCCCGAAAGAGAAAGAAAAGGCTGCCGCGCCAACACTGAGGCTTCAAACTTGATGAAAACAGTGTCTCCCATAGTGGAGTAGGGGCTGCTTGTGGTTATTAGGCCTTTGCAAGCTCTCCGAAGTGTGTGCGCGGCAGGAGAGACAAATCAATGTTTTCGCGCCTTTTTTGCCATTTCCAGGTCGAAAAACACACAGGCCCCAAAAATAAAGAAATGGCTGTCCAGCCAAAACTGAGGCTTCAAACTTGATGAAAACAGTGTCTCCCATATTGGAGTAGGGGCTGCTTGTGGTTATTAGGCATTTGCAAGCTCTCCGAAGTGTGTGCGCGGCAGGAGAGACAAATCCATGTTTTCGCGCCTTTTTTGCGATTTCAAGGTCGAAAAACACATAGGCCCCAAAATGAAAGAAACGGCTGCCGCGCCAAAACTATGGCTTCAAACTTGATGAAAACAGTCTCTCCCATAATAACTCACGGGCTGCTTGTGTTTTTTAGGCCTTTGCAAGCTCTCCGAAGTGTGTGCGCGGCAGGAGAGACAAATCAATGTTTTCGCGCCTTTTTTGCCATTTCCAGGTCGAAAAACACACAGGCCCCAAAAATAAAGAAATGGCTGTCCAGCCAAAACTGAGGCTTCAAACTTGATGAAAACAGTGTCTCCCATATTGGAGTAGGGGCTGCTTGTGGTTATTAGGCATTTGCAAGCTCTCCGAAGTGTGTGCGCGGCAGGAGAGACAAATCCATGTTTTCGCGCCTTTTTTGCGATTTCAAGGTCGAAAAACACATAGGCCCCAAAATGAAAGAAACGGCTGCCGCGCCAAAACTATGGCTTCAAACTTGATGAAAACAGTCTCTCCCATAATAACTCACGGGCTGCTTGTGTTTTTTAGGCCTTTGCACGCTATCAGAAGTGTGTGCGCGGCAGGAGAGACAAATCCATGTTTTCGCGCCTTTTTTGCCATTTCCAGGTCGAAGAAAACAAAGGCCCCAAAAATAAAGAAACGGCTGTCCAGCCAAAACTGAGGCTTCAAACTTGATTAAAACAGTCTCTCAGACAATAACTCAAGGGCCGCTTGTGTTTTTTAGGCCTTCGCAAGCTATCGGAAGTGTGTGCGCGGCAGGAGAGACAAATCCATGTTTTCGCGCCTTTTTTACGATTTCAAGGTCGAAAAACACATAGGCCCCAAAATGAAAGAAACGGCTGCCGCGCCAAAACTATGGCTTCAAACTTGATGAAAACATTCTCTCCCACAATAACTCAAGGGCAGCTTGTGTTTTTTAGGCCTTCGCAAGCTATCGGAAGTGTGTGCGCGGCAGGAGAGACAAATCAATGTTTTCGCGCCTTTTTTGCCATTTCCAGGTCGAAAAACACACAGGCCCCAAAAATAAAGAAATGGCTGTCCAGCCAAAACTGAGGCTTCAAACTTGATGAAAACAGTGTCTCCTATATTGGAGTAGGGGCTGCTTGTGGTTATTAGGCATTTGCAAGCTCTCCGAAGTGTGTGCGCAGCAGGAGAGACAAATCCATGTTTTTATGCCTTCTTTGGCATTTTCAGGTGGAGAAAAACACAATCCCGAAAGAAAAAGAAAAGGCTGCCGCGCCAACACTGAGGCTTCAAACTTGATGAAAACAGTGTCTCCCATAGTGGAGTAGGGGCTGCTTGTGGTTATTAGGCCTTTGCAAGCTCTCCGAAGTGTGTGCGCGGCAGGAGAGACAAATCAATGTTTTCGCGCCTTTTTTGCCATTTCCAGGTCGAAAAACACACAGGCCCCAAAAATAAAGAAATGGCTGTCCAGCCAAAACTGAGGCTTCAAACTTGATGAAAACAGTGTCTCCCATATTGGAGTAGGGGCTGCTTGTGGTTATTAGGCATTTGCAAGCTCTCCGAAGTGTGTGCGCAGCAGGAGAGACAAATCCATGTTTTTATGCCTTCTTTGGCATTTTCAGGTGGAGAAAAACACAATCCCGAAAGAGAAAGAAAAGGCTGCCGCGCCAACACTGAGGCTTCAAACTTGATGAAAACAGTGTCTCCCATAATGGAGTAGGGGCTGCTTGTGGTTATTAGGCATTTGCAAGCTCTCCGAAGTGTGTGCGCAGCAGGAGAGACAAATCCATGTTTTTATGCCTTCTTTGGCATTTTCAGGTGGAGAAAAACACAATCCCGAAAGAGAAAGAAAAGGCTGCCGCGCCAACACTGAGGCTTCAAACTTGATGAAAACAGTGTCTCCCATAATGGAGTAGGGGCTGCTTGTGGTTATTAGGCATTTGCAAGCTCTCCGAAGTGTGTGCGCAGCAGGAGAGACAAATCCATGTTTTTATGCCTTCTTTGGCATTTTCAGGTGGAGAAAAACACAATCCCGAAAGAGAAAGAAAAGGCTGCCGCGCCAACACTGAGGCTTCAAACTTGATGAAAACAGTGTCTCCCATAGTGGAGTAGGGGCTGCTTGTGGTTATTAGGCCTTTGCAAGCTCTCCGAAGTGTGTGCGCAGCAGGAGAGACAAATCCATGTTTTTATGCCTTCTTTGGCATTTTCAGGTGGAGAAAAACACAATCCCGAAAGAGAAAGAAAAGGCTGCCGCGCCAACACTGAGGCTTCAAACTTGATGAAAACAGTGTCTCCCATATTGGAGTAGGGGCTGCTTGTGGTTATTAGGCATTTGCAAGCTCTCCGAAGTGTGTGCGCAGCAGGAGAGACAAATCCATGTTTTTATGCCTTCTTTGGCATTTTCAGGTGGAGAAAAACACAATCCCGAAAGAGAAAGAAAAGGCTGCCGCGCCAACACTGAGGCTTCAAACTTGATGAAAACAGTGTCTCCCATAGTGGAGTAGGGGCTGCTTGTGGTTATTAGGCCTTTGCAAGCTCTCCGAAGTGTGTGCGCAGCAGGAGAGACAAATCCATGTTTTTATGCCTTCTTTGGCATTTTCAGGTGGAGAAAAACACAATCCCGAAAGAGAAAGAAAAGGCTGCCGCGCCAACACTGAGGCTTCAAACTTGATGAAAACAGTGTCTCCCATATTGGAGTAGGGGCTGCTTGTGGTTATTAGGCATTTGCAAGCTCTCCGAAGTGTGTGCGCAGCAGGAGAGACAAATCCATGTTTTTATGCCTTCTTTGGCATTTTCAGGTGGAGAAAAACACAATCCCGAAAGAGAAAGAAAAGGCTGCCGCGCCAACACTGAGGCTTCAAACTTGATGAAAACAGTGTCTCCCATAGTGGAGTAGGGGCTGCTTGTGGTTATTAGGCCTTTGCAAGCTCTCCGAAGTGTGTGCGCAGCAGGAGAGACAAATCCATGTTTTTATGCCTTCTTTGGCATTTTCAGGTGGAGAAAAACACAATCCCGAAAGAGAAAGAAAAGGCTGCCGCGCCAACACTGAGGCTTCAAACTTGATGAAAACAGTGTCTCCCATATTGGAGTAGGGGCTGCTTGTGGTTATTAGGCATTTGCAAGCTCTCCGAAGTGTGTGCGCAGCAGGAGAGACAAATCCATGTTTTTATGCCTTCTTTGGCATTTTCAGGTGGAGAAAAACACAATCCCGAAAGAGAAAGAAAAGGCTGCCGCGCCAACACTGAGGCTTCAAACTTGATGAAAACAGTCTCTCCCATAATAACTCACGGGCTGCTTGTGTTTTTTAGGCCTTTGCACGCTATCGGAAGTGTGTGCGCGGCAGGAGAGACAAATCCATGTTTTCGCGCCTTTTTTGCGATTTCGGGATTGTGTTTTTCTCCACCTGAAAATGCCAAAGAAGGCATAAAAACATGGATTTGTCTCTCCTGCTGCGCACACACTTCGGAGAGCTTGCAAAGGCCTAATAACCACAAGCAGCCCCTACTCCACTATGGGAGACACTGTTTTCATCAAGTTTGAAGCCTCAGTGTTGGCGCGGCAGCCTTTTCTTTCTCTTTCGGGATTGTGTTTTTCTCCACCTGAAAATGCCAAAGAAGGCATAAAAACATGGATTTGTCTCTCCTGCTGCGCACACACTTCGGAGAGCTTGCAAATGCCTAATAACCACAAGCAGCCCCTACTCCAATATGGGAGACACTGTTTTCATCAAGTTTGAAGCCTCAGTGTTGGCGCGGCAGCCTTTTCTTTCTCTTTCGGGATTGTGTTTTTCTCCACCTGAAAATGCCAAAGAAGGCATAAAAACATGGATTTGTCTCTCCTGCTGCGCACACACTTCGGAGAGCTTGCAAAGGCCTAATAACCACAAGCAGCCCCTACTCCACTATGGGAGACACTGTTTTCATCAAGTTTGAAGCCTCAGTGTTGGCGCGGCAGCCTTTTCTTTCTCTTTCGGGATTGTGTTTTTCTCCACCTGAAAATGCCAAAGAAGGCATAAAAACATGGATTTGTCTCTCCTGCTGCGCACACACTTCGGAGAGCTTGCAAATGCCTAATAACCACAAGCAGCCCCTACTCCATTATGGGAGACACTGTTTTCATCAAGTTTGAAGCCTCAGTGTTGGCGCGGCAGCCTTTTCTTTCTCTTTCGGGATTGTGTTTTTCTCCACCTGAAAATGCCAAAGAAGGCATAAAAACATGGATTTGTCTCTCCTGCTGCGCACACACTTCGGAGAGCTTGCAAATGCCTAATAACCACAAGCAGCCCCTACTCCAATATGGGAGACACTGTTTTCATCAAGTTTGAAGCCTCAGTTTTGGCTGGACAGCCATTTCTTTATTTTTGGGGCCTGTGTGTTTTTCGACCTGGAAATGGCAAAAAAGGCGCGAAAACATTGATTTGTCTCTCCTGCCGCGCACACACTTCGGAGAGCTTGCAAAGGCCTAATAACCACAAGCAGCCCCTACTCCACTATGGGAGACACTGTTTTCATCAAGTTTGAAGCCTCAGTGTTGGCGCGGCAGCCTTTTCTTTTTCTTTCGGGATTGTGTTTTTCTCCACCTGAAAATGCCAAAGAAGGCATAAAAACATGGATTTGTCTCTCCTGCTGCGCACACACTTCGGAGAGCTTGCAAATGCCTAATAACCACAAGCAGCCCCTACTCCAATATAGGAGACACTGTTTTCATCAAGTTTGAAGCCTCAGTTTTGGCTGGACAGCCATTTCTTTATTTTTGGGGCCTGTGTGTTTTTCGACCTGGAAATGGCAAAAAAGGCGCGAAAACATTGATTTGTCTCTCCTGCCGCGCACACACTTCCGATAGCTTGCGAAGGCCTAAAAAACACAAGCTGCCCTTGAGTTATTGTGGGAGAGAATGTTTTCATCAAGTTTGAAGCCATAGTTTTGGCGCGGCAGCCGTTTCTTTCATTTTGGGGCCTATGTGTTTTTCGACCTTGAAATCGTAAAAAAGGCGCGAAAACATGGATTTGTCTCTCCTGCCGCGCACACACTTCCGATAGCTTGCGAAGGCCTAAAAAACACAAGCGGCCCTTGAGTTATTGTCTGAGAGACTGTTTTAATCAAGTTTGAAGCCTCAGTTTTGGCTGGACAGCCGTTTCTTTATTTTTGGGGCCTTTGTTTTCTTCGACCTGGAAATGGCAAAAAAGGCGCGAAAACATGGATTTGTCTCTCCTGCCGCGCACACACTTCTGATAGCGTGCAAAGGCCTAAAAAACACAAGCAGCCCGTGAGTTATTATGGGAGAGACTGTTTTCATCAAGTTTGAAGCCATAGTTTTGGCGCGGCAGCCGTTTCTTTCATTTTGGGGCCTATGTGTTTTTCGACCTTGAAATCGCAAAAAAGGCGCGAAAACATGGATTTGTCTCTCCTGCCGCGCACACACTTCGGAGAGCTTGCAAATGCCTAATAACCACAAGCAGCCCCTACTCCAATATGGGAGACACTGTTTTCATCAAGTTTGAAGCCTCAGTTTTGGCTGGACAGCCATTTCTTTATTTTTGGGGCCTGTGTGTTTTTCGACCTGGAAATGGCAAAAAAGGCGCGAAAACATTGATTTGTCTCTCCTGCCGCGCACACACTTCGGAGAGCTTGCAAAGGCCTAAAAAACACAAGCAGCCCGTGAGTTATTATGGGAGAGACTGTTTTCATCAAGTTTGAAGCCATAGTTTTGGCGCGGCAGCCGTTTCTTTCATTTTGGGGCCTATGTGTTTTTCGACCTTGAAATCGCAAAAAAGGCGCGAAAACATGGATTTGTCTCTCCTGCCGCGCACACACTTCGGAGAGCTTGCAAATGCCTAATAACCACAAGCAGCCCCTACTCCAATATGGGAGACACTGTTTTCATCAAGTTTGAAGCCTCAGTTTTGGCTGGACAGCCATTTCTTTATTTTTGGGGCCTGTGTGTTTTTCGACCTGGAAATGGCAAAAAAGGCGCGAAAACATTGATTTGTCTCTCCTGCCGCGCACACACTTCGGAGAGCTTGCAAAGGCCTAATAACCACAAGCAGCCCCTACTCCACTATGGGAGACACTGTTTTCATCAAGTTTGAAGCCTCAGTGTTGGCGCGGCAGCCTTTTCTTTCTCTTTCGGGATTGTGTTTTTCTCCACCTGAAAATGCCAAAGAAGGCATAAAAACATGGATTTGTCTCTCCTGCTGCGCACACACTTCGGAGAGCTTGCAAATGCCTAATAACCACAAGCAGCCCCTACTCCATTATGGGAGACACTGTTTTCATCAAGTTTGAAGCCTCAGTGTTGGCGCGGCAGCCTTTTCTTTCTCTTTCGGGATTGTGTTTTTCTCCACCTGAAAATGCCAAAGAAGGCATAAAAACATGGATTTGTCTCTCCTGCTGCGCACACACTTCGGAGAGCTTGCAAATGCCTAATAACCACAAGCAGCCCCTACTCCAATATGGGAGACACTGTTTTCATCAAGTTTGAAGCCTCAGTTTTGGCTGGACAGCCATTTCTTTATTTTTGGGGCCTGTGTGTTTTTCGACCTGGAAATGGCAAAAAAGGCGCGAAAACATTGATTTGTCTCTCCTGCCGCGCACACACTTCGGAGAGCTTGCAAAGGCCTAATAACCACAAGCAGCCCCTACTCCACTATGGGAGACACTGTTTTCATCAAGTTTGAAGCCTCAGTGTTGGCGCGGCAGCCTTTTCTTTTTCTTTCGGGATTGTGTTTTTCTCCACCTGAAAATGCCAAAGAAGGCATAAAAACATGGATTTGTCTCTCCTGCTGCGCACACACTTCGGAGAGCTTGCAAATGCCTAATAACCACAAGCAGCCCCTACTCCAATATAGGAGACACTGTTTTCATCAAGTTTGAAGCCTCAGTTTTGGCTGGACAGCCATTTCTTTATTTTTGGGGCCTGTGTGTTTTTCGACCTGGAAATGGCAAAAAAGGCGCGAAAACATTGATTTGTCTCTCCTGCCGCGCACACACTTCCGATAGCTTGCGAAGGCCTAAAAAACACAAGCTGCCCTTGAGTTATTGTGGGAGAGAATGTTTTCATCAAGTTTGAAGCCATAGTTTTGGCGCGGCAGCCGTTTCTTTCATTTTGGGGCCTATGTGTTTTTCGACCTTGAAATCGTAAAAAAGGCGCGAAAACATGGATTTGTCTCTCCTGCCGCGCACACACTTCCGATAGCTTGCGAAGGCCTAAAAAACACAAGCGGCCCTTGAGTTATTGTCTGAGAGACTGTTTTAATCAAGTTTGAAGCCTCAGTTTTGGCTGGACAGCCGTTTCTTTATTTTTGGGGCCTTTGTTTTCTTCGACCTGGAAATGGCAAAAAAGGCGCGAAAACATGGATTTGTCTCTCCTGCCGCGCACACACTTCTGATAGCGTGCAAAGGCCTAAAAAACACAAGCAGCCCGTGAGTTATTATGGGAGAGACTGTTTTCATCAAGTTTGAAGCCATAGTTTTGGCGCGGCAGCCGTTTCTTTCATTTTGGGGCCTATGTGTTTTTCGACCTTGAAATCGCAAAAAAGGCGCGAAAACATGGATTTGTCTCTCCTGCCGCGCACACACTTCGGAGAGCTTGCAAATGCCTAATAACCACAAGCAGCCCCTACTCCAATATGGGAGACACTGTTTTCATCAAGTTTGAAGCCTCAGTTTTGGCTGGACAGCCATTTCTTTATTTTTGGGGCCTGTGTGTTTTTCGACCTGGAAATGGCAAAAAAGGCGCGAAAACATTGATTTGTCTCTCCTGCCGCGCACACACTTCGGAGAGCTTGCAAAGGCCTAAAAAACACAAGCAGCCCGTGAGTTATTATGGGAGAGACTGTTTTCATCAAGTTTGAAGCCATAGTTTTGGCGCGGCAGCCGTTTCTTTCATTTTGGGGCCTATGTGTTTTTCGACCTTGAAATCGCAAAAAAGGCGCGAAAACATGGATTTGTCTCTCCTGCCGCGCACACACTTCGGAGAGCTTGCAAATGCCTAATAACCACAAGCAGCCCCTACTCCAATATGGGAGACACTGTTTTCATCAAGTTTGAAGCCTCAGTTTTGGCTGGACAGCCATTTCTTTCTCTTTCGGGATTGTGTTTTTCTCCACCTGAAAATGCCAAAGAAGGCATAAAAAAATGGATTTGTCTCTCCTGCTGCGCACACACTTCGGAGAGCTTGCAAATGCCTAATAACCACAAGCAGCCCCTACTCCAATATGGGAGACACTGTTTTCATCAAGTTTGAAGCCTCAGTGTTGGCGCGGCAGCCTTTTCTTTCTCTTTCGGGATTGTGTTTTTCTCCACCTGAAAATGCCAAAGAAGGCATAAAAACATGGATTTGTCTCTCCTGCTGCGCACACACTTCGGAGAGCTTGCAAAGGCCTAATAACCACAAGCAGCCCCTACTCCACTATGGGAGACACTGTTTTCATCAAGTTTGAAGCCTCAGTGTTGGCGCGGCAGCCTTTTCTTTCTCTTTCGGGATTGTGTTTTTCTCCACCTGAAAATGCCAAAGAAGGCATAAAAACATGGATTTGTCTCTCCTGCTGCGCACACACTTCGGAGAGCTTGCAAATGCCTAATAACCACAAGCAGCCCCTACTCCAATATGGGAGACACTGTTTTCATCAAGTTTGAAGCCTCAGTGTTGGCGCGGCAGCCTTTTCTTTCTCTTTCGGGATTGTGTTTTTCTCCACCTGAAAATGCCAAAGAAGGCATAAAAACATGGATTTGTCTTTCCTGCTGCGCACACACTTCGGAGAGCTTGCAAAGGCCTAATAACCACAAGCAGCCCCTACTCCACTATGGGAGACACTGTTTTCATCAAGTTTGAAGCCTCAGTGTTGGCGCGGCAGCCTTTTCTTTCTCTTTCGGGATTGTGTTTTTCTCCACCTGAAAATGCCAAAGAAGGCATAAAAACATGGATTTGTCTCTCCTGCTGCGCACACACTTCGGAGAGCTTGCAAATGCCTAATAACCACAAGCAGCCCCTACTCCAATATGGGAGACACTGTTTTCATCAAGTTTGAAGCCTCAGTGTTGGCGCGGCAGCCTTTTCTTTCTCTTTCGGGATTGTGTTTTTCTCCACCTGAAAATGCCAAAGAAGGCATAAAAACATGGATTTGTCTCTCCTGCTGCGCACACACTTCGGAGAGCTTGCAAAGGCCTAATAACCACAAGCAGCCCCTACTCCACTATGGGAGACACTGTTTTCATCAAGTTTGAAGCCTCAGTGTTGGCGCGGCAGCCTTTTCTTTCTCTTTCGGGATTGTGTTTTTCTCCACCTGAAAATGCCAAAGAAGGCATAAAAACATGGATTTGTCTCTCCTGCTGCGCACACACTTCGGAGAGCTTGCAAATGCCTAATAACCACAAGCAGCCCCTACTCCAATATGGGAGACACTGTTTTCATCAAGTTTGAAGCCTCAGTGTTGGCGCGGCAGCCTTTTCTTTCTCTTTCGGGATTGTGTTTTTCTCCACCTGAAAATGCCAAAGAAGGCATAAAAACATGGATTTGTCTCTCCTGCTGCGCACACACTTCGGAGAGCTTGCAAAGGCCTAATAACCACAAGCAGCCCCTACTCCACTATGGGAGACACTGTTTTCATCAAGTTTGAAGCCTCAGTGTTGGCGCGGCAGCCTTTTCTTTCTCTTTCGGGATTGTGTTTTTCTCCACCTGAAAATGCCAAAGAAGGCATAAAAACATGGATTTGTCTCTCCTGCTGCGCACACACTTCGGAGAGCTTGCAAATGCCTAATAACCACAAGCAGCCCCTACTCCATTATGGGAGACACTGTTTTCATCAAGTTTGAAGCCTCAGTGTTGGCGCGGCAGCCTTTTCTTTCTCTTTCGGGATTGTGTTTTTCTCCACCTGAAAATGCCAAAGAAGGCATAAAAACATGGATTTGTCTCTCCTGCTGCGCACACACTTCGGAGAGCTTGCAAATGCCTAATAACCACAAGCAGCCCCTACTCCAATATGGGAGACACTGTTTTCATCAAGTTTGAAGCCTCAGTTTTGGCTGGACAGCCATTTCTTTATTTTTGGGGCCTGTGTGTTTTTCGACCTGGAAATGGCAAAAAAGGCGCGAAAACATTGATTTGTCTCTCCTGCCGCGCACACACTTCGGAGAGCTTGCAAAGGCCTAATAACCACAAGCAGCCCCTACTCCACTATGGGAGACACTGTTTTCATCAAGTTTGAAGCCTCAGTGTTGGCGCGGCAGCCTTTTCTTTTTCTTTCGGGATTGTGTTTTTCTCCACCTGAAAATGCCAAAGAAGGCATAAAAACATGGATTTGTCTCTCCTGCTGCGCACACACTTCGGAGAGCTTGCAAATGCCTAATAACCACAAGCAGCCCCTACTCCAATATAGGAGACACTGTTTTCATCAAGTTTGAAGCCTCAGTTTTGGCTGGACAGCCATTTCTTTATTTTTGGGGCCTGTGTGTTTTTCGACCTGGAAATGGCAAAAAAGGCGCGAAAACATTGATTTGTCTCTCCTGCCGCGCACACACTTCCGATAGCTTGCGAAGGCCTAAAAAACACAAGCTGCCCTTGAGTTATTGTGGGAGAGAATGTTTTCATCAAGTTTGAAGCCATAGTTTTGGCGCGGCAGCCGTTTCTTTCATTTTGGGGCCTATGTGTTTTTCGACCTTGAAATCGTAAAAAAGGCGCGAAAACATGGATTTGTCTCTCCTGCCGCGCACACACTTCCGATAGCTTGCGAAGGCCTAAAAAACACAAGCGGCCCTTGAGTTATTGTCTGAGAGACTGTTTTAATCAAGTTTGAAGCCTCAGTTTTGGCTGGACAGCCGTTTCTTTATTTTTGGGGCCTTTGTTTTCTTCGACCTGGAAATGGCAAAAAAGGCGCGAAAACATGGATTTGTCTCTCCTGCCGCGCACACACTTCTGATAGCGTGCAAAGGCCTAAAAAACACAAGCAGCCCGTGAGTTATTATGGGAGAGACTGTTTTCATCAAGTTTGAAGCCATAGTTTTGGCGCGGCAGCCGTTTCTTTCATTTTGGGGCCTATGTGTTTTTCGACCTTGAAATCGCAAAAAAGGCGCGAAAACATGGATTTGTCTCTCCTGCCGCGCACACACTTCGGAGAGCTTGCAAATGCCTAATAACCACAAGCAGCCCCTACTCCAATATGGGAGACACTGTTTTCATCAAGTTTGAAGCCTCAGTTTTGGCTGGACAGCCATTTCTTTATTTTTGGGGCCTGTGTGTTTTTCGACCTGGAAATGGCAAAAAAGGCGCGAAAACATTGATTTGTCTCTCCTGCCGCGCACACACTTCGGAGAGCTTGCAAAGGCCTAAAAAACACAAGCAGCCCGTGAGTTATTATGGGAGAGACTGTTTTCATCAAGTTTGAAGCCATAGTTTTGGCGCGGCAGCCGTTTCTTTCATTTTGGGGCCTATGTGTTTTTCGACCTTGAAATCGCAAAAAAGGCGCGAAAACATGGATTTGTCTCTCCTGCCGCGCACACACTTCGGAGAGCTTGCAAATGCCTAATAACCACAAGCAGCCCCTACTCCAATATGGGAGACACTGTTTTCATCAAGTTTGAAGCCTCAGTTTTGGCTGGACAGCCATTTCTTTATTTTTGGGGCCTGTGTGTTTTTCGACCTGGAAATGGCAAAAAAGGCGCGAAAACATTGATTTGTCTCTCCTGCCGCGCACACACTTCGGAGAGCTTGCAAAGGCCTAATAACCACAAGCAGCCCCTACTCCACTATGGGAGACACTGTTTTCATCAAGTTTGAAGCCTCAGTGTTGGCGCGGCAGCCTTTTCTTTCTCTTTCGGGATTGTGTTTTTCTCCACCTGAAAATGCCAAAGAAGGCATAAAAACATGGATTTGTCTCTCCTGCTGCGCACACACTTCGGAGAGCTTGCAAATGCCTAATAACCACAAGCAGCCCCTACTCCAATATGGGAGACACTGTTTTCATCAAGTTTGAAGCCTCAGTGTTGGCGCGGCAGCCTTTTCTTTCTCTTTCGGGATTGTGTTTTTCTCCACCTGAAAATGCCAAAGAAGGCATAAAAACATGGATTTGTCTCTCCTGCTGCGCACACACTTCGGAGAGCTTGCAAAGGCCTAATAACCACAAGCAGCCCCTACTCCACTATGGGAGACACTGTTTTCATCAAGTTTGAAGCCTCAGTGTTGGCGCGGCAGCCTTTTCTTTCTCTTTCGGGATTGTGTTTTTCTCCACCTGAAAATGCCAAAGAAGGCATAAAAACATGGATTTGTCTCTCCTGCTGCGCACACACTTCGGAGAGCTTGCAAATGCCTAATAACCACAAGCAGCCCCTACTCCACTATGGGAGACACTGTTTTCATCAAGTTTGAAGCCTCAGTGTTGGCGCGGCAGCCTTTTCTTTCTCTTTCGGGATTGTGTTTTTCTCCACCTGAAAATGCCAAAGAAGGCATAAAAACATGGATTTGTCTCTCCTGCTGCGCACACACTTCGGAGAGCTTGCAAATGCCTAATAACCACAAGCAGCCCCTACTCCATTATGGGAGACACTGTTTTCATCAAGTTTGAAGCCTCAGTGTTGGCGCGGCAGCCTTTTCTTTCTCTTTCGGGATTGTGTTTTTCTCCACCTGAAAATGCCAAAGAAGGCATAAAAACATGGATTTGTCTCTCCTGCTGCGCACACACTTCGGAGAGCTTGCAAATGCCTAATAACCACAAGCAGCCCCTACTCCAATATGGGAGACACTGTTTTCATCAAGTTTGAAGCCTCAGTTTTGGCTGGACAGCCATTTCTTTATTTTTGGGGCCTGTGTGTTTTTCGACCTGGAAATGGCAAAAAAGGCGCGAAAACATTGATTTGTCTCTCCTGCCGCGCACACACTTCGGAGAGCTTGCAAAGGCCTAATAACCACAAGCAGCCCCTACTCCACTATGGGAGACACTGTTTTCATCAAGTTTGAAGCCTCAGTGTTGGCGCGGCAGCCTTTTCTTTTTCTTTCGGGATTGTGTTTTTCTCCACCTGAAAATGCCAAAGAAGGCATAAAAACATGGATTTGTCTCTCCTGCTGCGCACACACTTCGGAGAGCTTGCAAATGCCTAATAACCACAAGCAGCCCCTACTCCAATATAGGAGACACTGTTTTCATCAAGTTTGAAGCCTCAGTTTTGGCTGGACAGCCATTTCTTTATTTTTGGGGCCTGTGTGTTTTTCGACCTGGAAATGGCAAAAAAGGCGCGAAAACATTGATTTGTCTCTCCTGCCGCGCACACACTTCCGATAGCTTGCGAAGGCCTAAAAAACACAAGCTGCCCTTGAGTTATTGTGGGAGAGAATGTTTTCATCAAGTTTGAAGCCATAGTTTTGGCGCGGCAGCCGTTTCTTTCATTTTGGGGCCTATGTGTTTTTCGACCTTGAAATCGTAAAAAAGGCGCGAAAACATGGATTTGTCTCTCCTGCCGCGCACACACTTCCGATAGCTTGCGAAGGCCTAAAAAACACAAGCGGCCCTTGAGTTATTGTCTGAGAGACTGTTTTAATCAAGTTTGAAGCCTCAGTTTTGGCTGGACAGCCGTTTCTTTATTTTTGGGGCCTTTGTTTTCTTCGACCTGGAAATGGCAAAAAAGCCGCGAAAACATGGATTTGTCTCTCCTGCCGCGCACACACTTCTGATAGCGTGCAAAGGCCTAAAAAACACAAGCAGCCCGTGAGTTATTATGGGAGAGACTGTTTTCATCAAGTTTGAAGCCATAGTTTTGGCGCGGCAGCCGTTTCTTTCATTTTGGGGCCTATGTGTTTTTCGACCTTGAAATCGCAAAAAAGGCGCGAAAACATGGATTTGTCTCTCCTGCCGCGCACACACTTCGGAGAGCTTGCAAATGCCTAATAACCACAAGCAGCCCCTACTCCAATATGGGAGACACTGTTTTCATCAAGTTTGAAGCCTCAGTTTTGGCTGGACAGCCATTTCTTTATTTTTGGGGCCTGTGTGTTTTTCGACCTGGAAATGGCAAAAAAGGCGCGAAAACATTGATTTGTCTCTCCTGCCGCGCACACACTTCGGAGAGCTTGCAAAGGCCTAAAAAACACAAGCAGCCCGTGAGTTATTATGGGAGAGACTGTTTTCATCAAGTTTGAAGCCATAGTTTTGGCGCGGCAGCCGTTTCTTTCATTTTGGGGCCTATGTGTTTTTCGACCTTGAAATCGCAAAAAAGGCGCGAAAACATGGATTTGTCTCTCCTGCCGCGCACACACTTCGGAGAGCTTGCAAATGCCTAATAACCACAAGCAGCCCCTACTCCAATATGGGAGACACTGTTTTCATCAAGTTTGAAGCCTCAGTTTTGGCTGGACAGCCATTTCTTTATTTTTGGGGCCTGTGTGTTTTTCGACCTGGAAATGGCAAAAAAGGCGCGAAAACATTGATTTGTCTCTCCTGCCGCGCACACACTTCGGAGAGCTTGCAAAGGCCTAATAACCACAAGCAGCCCCTACTCCACTATGGGAGACACTGTTTTCATCAAGTTTGAAGCCTCAGTGTTGGCGCGGCAGCCTTTTCTTTCTCTTTCGGGATTGTGTTTTTCTCCACCTGAAAATGCCAAAGAAGGCATAAAAACATGGATTTGTCTCTCCTGCTGCGCACACACTTCGGAGAGCTTGCAAATGCCTAATAACCACAAGCAGCCCCTACTCCAATATGGGAGACACTGTTTTCATCAAGTTTGAAGCCTCAGTGTTGGCGCGGCAGCCTTTTCTTTCTCTTTCGGGATTGTGTTTTTCTCCACCTGAAAATGCCAAAGAAGGCATAAAAACATGGATTTGTCTCTCCTGCTGCGCACACACTTCGGAGAGCTTGCAAAGGCCTAATAACCACAAGCAGCCCCTACTCCACTATGGGAGACACTGTTTTCATCAAGTTTGAAGCCTCAGTGTTGGCGCGGCAGCCTTTTCTTTCTCTTTCGGGATTGTGTTTTTCTCCACCTGAAAATGCCAAAGAAGGCATAAAAACATGGATTTGTCTCTCCTGCTGCGCACACACTTCGGAGAGCTTGCAAATGCCTAATAACCACAAGCAGCCCCTACTCCAATATGGGAGACACTGTTTTCATCAAGTTTGAAGCCTCAGTGTTGGCGCGGCAGCCTTTTCTTTCTCTTTCGGGATTGTGTTTTTCTCCACCTGAAAATGCCAAAGAAGGCATAAAAACATGGATTTGTCTTTCCTGCTGCGCACACACTTCGGAGAGCTTGCAAAGGCCTAATAACCACAAGCAGCCCCTACTCCACTATGGGAGACACTGTTTTCATCAAGTTTGAAGCCTCAGTGTTGGCGCGGCAGCCTTTTCTTTCTCTTTCGGGATTGTGTTTTTCTCCACCTGAAAATGCCAAAGAAGGCATAAAAACATGGATTTGTCTCTCCTGCTGCGCACACACTTCGGAGAGCTTGCAAATGCCTAATAACCACAAGCAGCCCCTACTCCAATATGGGAGACACTGTTTTCATCAAGTTTGAAGCCTCAGTGTTGGCGCGGCAGCCTTTTCTTTCTCTTTCGGGATTGTGTTTTTCTCCACCTGAAAATGCCAAAGAAGGCATAAAAACATGGATTTGTCTCTCCTGCTGCGCACACACTTCGGAGAGCTTGCAAAGGCCTAATAACCACAAGCAGCCCCTACTCCACTATGGGAGACACTGTTTTCATCAAGTTTGAAGCCTCAGTGTTGGCGCGGCAGCCTTTTCTTTCTCTTTCGGGATTGTGTTTTTCTCCACCTGAAAATGCCAAAGAAGGCATAAAAACATGGATTTGTCTCTCCTGCTGCGCACACACTTCGGAGAGCTTGCAAATGCCTAATAACCACAAGCAGCCCCTACTCCATTATGGGAGACACTGTTTTCATCAAGTTTGAAGCCTCAGTGTTGGCGCGGCAGCCTTTTCTTTCTCTTTCGGGATTGTGTTTTTCTCCACCTGAAAATGCCAAAGAAGGCATAAAAACATGGATTTGTCTCTCCTGCTGCGCACACACTTCGGAGAGCTTGCAAATGCCTAATAACCACAAGCAGCCCCTACTCCAATATGGGAGACACTGTTTTCATCAAGTTTGAAGCCTCAGTTTTGGCTGGACAGCCATTTCTTTATTTTTGGGGCCTGTGTGTTTTTCGACCTGGAAATGGCAAAAAAGGCGCGAAAACATTGATTTGTCTCTCCTGCCGCGCACACACTTCGGAGAGCTTGCAAAGGCCTAATAACCACAAGCAGCCCCTACTCCACTATGGGAGACACTGTTTTCATCAAGTTTGAAGCCTCAGTGTTGGCGCGGCAGCCTTTTCTTTTTCTTTCGGGATTGTGTTTTTCTCCACCTGAAAATGCCAAAGAAGGCATAAAAACATGGATTTGTCTCTCCTGCTGCGCACACACTTCGGAGAGCTTGCAAATGCCTAATAACCACAAGCAGCCCCTACTCCAATATAGGAGACACTGTTTTCATCAAGTTTGAAGCCTCAGTTTTGGCTGGACAGCCATTTCTTTATTTTTGGGGCCTGTGTGTTTTTCGACCTGGAAATGGCAAAAAAGGCGCGAAAACATTGATTTGTCTCTCCTGCCGCGCACACACTTCCGATAGCTTGCGAAGGCCTAAAAAACACAAGCTGCCCTTGAGTTATTGTGGGAGAGAATGTTTTCATCAAGTTTGAAGCCATAGTTTTGGCGCGGCAGCCGTTTCTTTCATTTTGGGGCCTATGTGTTTTTCGACCTTGAAATCGTAAAAAAGGCGCGAAAACATGGATTTGTCTCTCCTGCCGCGCACACACTTCCGATAGCTTGCGAAGGCCTAAAAAACACAAGCGGCCCTTGAGTTATTGTCTGAGAGACTGTTTTAATCAAGTTTGAAGCCTCAGTTTTGGCTGGACAGCCGTTTCTTTATTTTTGGGGCCTTTGTTTTCTTCGACCTGGAAATGGCAAAAAAGGCGCGAAAACATGGATTTGTCTCTCCTGCCGCGCACACACTTCTGATAGCGTGCAAAGGCCTAAAAAACACAAGCAGCCCGTGAGTTATTATGGGAGAGACTGTTTTCATCAAGTTTGAAGCCATAGTTTTGGCGCGGCAGCCGTTTCTTTCATTTTGGGGCCTATGTGTTTTTCGACCTTGAAATCGCAAAAAAGGCGCGAAAACATGGATTTGTCTCTCCTGCCGCGCACACACTTCGGAGAGCTTGCAAATGCCTAATAACCACAAGCAGCCCCTACTCCAATATGGGAGACACTGTTTTCATCAAGTTTGAAGCCTCAGTTTTGGCTGGACAGCCATTTCTTTATTTTTGGGGCCTGTGTGTTTTTCGACCTGGAAATGGCAAAAAAGGCGCGAAAACATTGATTTGTCTCTCCTGCCGCGCACACACTTCGGAGAGCTTGCAAAGGCCTAAAAAACACAAGCAGCCCGTGAGTTATTATGGGAGAGACTGTTTTCATCAAGTTTGAAGCCATAGTTTTGGCGCGGCAGCCGTTTCTTTCATTTTGGGGCCTATGTGTTTTTCGACCTTGAAATCGCAAAAAAGGCGCGAAAACATGGATTTGTCTCTCCTGCCGCGCACACACTTCGGAGAGCTTGCAAATGCCTAATAACCACAAGCAGCCCCTACTCCAATATGGGAGACACTGTTTTCATCAAGTTTGAAGCCTCAGTTTTGGCTGGACAGCCATTTCTTTATTTTTGGGGCCTGTGTGTTTTTCGACCTGGAAATGGCAAAAAAGGCGCGAAAACATTGATTTGTCTCTCCTGCCGCGCACACACTTCGGAGAGCTTGCAAAGGCCTAATAACCACAAGCAGCCCCTACTCCACTATGGGAGACACTGTTTTCATCAAGTTTGAAGCCTCAGTGTTGGCGCGGCAGCCTTTTCTTTCTCTTTCGGGATTGTGTTTTTCTCCACCTGAAAATGCCAAAGAAGGCATAAAAACATGGATTTGTCTCTCCTGCTGCGCACACACTTCGGAGAGCTTGCAAATGCCTAATAACCACAAGCAGCCCCTACTCCAATATGGGAGACACTGTTTTCATCAAGTTTGAAGCCTCAGTGTTGGCGCGGCAGCCTTTTCTTTCTCTTTCGGGATTGTGTTTTTCTCCACCTGAAAATGCCAAAAAAGGCATAAAAACATGGATTTGTCTCTCCTGCTGCGCACACACTTCGGAGAGCTTGCAAAGGCCTAATAACCACAAGCAGCCCCTACTCCACTATGGGAGACACTGTTTTCATCAAGTTTGAAGCCTCAGTGTTGGCGCGGCAGCCTTTTCTTTTTCTTTCGGGATTGTGTTTTTCTCCACCTGAAAATGCCAAAGAAGGCATAAAAACATGGATTTGTCTCTCCTGCTGCGCACACACTTCGGAGAGCTTGCAAATGCCTAATAACCACAAGCAGCCCCTACTCCAATATAGGAGACACTGTTTTCATCAAGTTTGAAGCCTCAGTTTTGGCTGGACAGCCATTTCTTTATTTTTGGGGCCTGTGTGTTTTTCGACCTGGAAATGGCAAAAAAGGCGCGAAAACATTGATTTGTCTCTCCTGCCGCGCACACACTTCCGATAGCTTGCGAAGGCCTAAAAAACACAAGCTGCCCTTGAGTTATTGTGGGAGAGAATGTTTTCATCAAGTTTGAAGCCATAGTTTTGGCGCGGCAGCCGTTTCTTTCATTTTGGGGCCTATGTGTTTTTCGACCTTGAAATCGTAAAAAAGGCGCGAAAACATGGATTTGTCTCTCCTGCCGCGCACACACTTCCGATAGCTTGCGAAGGCCTAAAAAACACAAGCGGCCCTTGAGTTATTGTCTGAGAGACTGTTTTAATCAAGTTTGAAGCCTCAGTTTTGGCTGGACAGCCGTTTCTTTATTTTTGGGGCCTTTGTTTTCTTCGACCTGGAAATGGCAAAAAAGGCGCGAAAACATGGATTTGTCTCTCCTGCCGCGCACACACTTCTGATAGCGTGCAAAGGCCTAAAAAACACAAGCAGCCCGTGAGTTATTATGGGAGAGACTGTTTTCATCAAGTTTGAAGCCATAGTTTTGGCGCGGCAGCCGTTTCTTTCATTTTGGGGCCTATGTGTTTTTCGACCTTGAAATCGCAAAAAAGGCGCGAAAACATGGATTTGTCTCTCCTGCCGCGCACACACTTCGGAGAGCTTGCAAATGCCTAATAACCACAAGCAGCCCCTACTCCAATATGGGAGACACTGTTTTCATCAAGTTTGAAGCCTCAGTTTTGGCTGGACAGCCATTTCTTTATTTTTGGGGCCTGTGTGTTTTTCGACCTGGAAATGGCAAAAAAGGCGCGAAAACATTGATTTGTCTCTCCTGCCGCGCACACACTTCGGAGAGCTTGCAAAGGCCTAAAAAACACAAGCAGCCCGTGAGTTATTATGGGAGAGACTGTTTTCATCAAGTTTGAAGCCATAGTTTTGGCGCGGCAGCCGTTTCTTTCATTTTGGGGCCTATGTGTTTTTCGACCTTGAAATCGCAAAAAAGGCGCGAAAACATGGATTTGTCTCTCCTGCCGCGCACACACTTCGGAGAGCTTGCAAATGCCTAATAACCACAAGCAGCCCCTACTCCAATATGGGAGACACTGTTTTCATCAAGTTTGAAGCCTCAGTTTTGGCTGGACAGCCATTTCTTTATTTTTGGGGCCTGTGTGTTTTTCGACCTGGAAATGGCAAAAAAGGCGCGAAAACATTGATTTGTCTCTCCTGCCGCGCACACACTTCGGAGAGCTTGCAAAGGCCTAATAACCACAAGCAGCCCCTACTCCACTATGGGAGACACTGTTTTCATCAAGTTTGAAGCCTCAGTGTTGGCGCGGCAGCCTTTTCTTTCTCTTTCGGGATTGTGTTTTTCTCCACCTGAAAATGCCAAAGAAGGCATAAAAACATGGATTTGTCTCTCCTGCTGCGCACACACTTCGGAGAGCTTGCAAATGCCTAATAACCACAAGCAGCCCCTACTCCAATATGGGAGACACTGTTTTCATCAAGTTTGAAGCCTCAGTTTTGGCTGGACAGCGGCCTTTGCAAGCTCTCCGAAGTGTGTGCGCGGCAGGAGAGACAAATCAATGTTTTCGCGCCTTTTTTGCCATTTCCAGGTCGAAAAACACACAGGCCCCAAAAATAAAGAAATGGCTGTCCAGCCAAAACTGAGGCTTCAAACTTGATGAAAACAGTGTCTCCCATAATGGAGTAGGGGCTGCTTGTGGTTATTAGGCATTTGCAAGCTCTCCGAAGTGTGTGCGCAGCAGGAGAGACAAATCCATGTTTTTATGCCTTCTTTGGCATTTTCAGGTGGAGAAAAACACAATCCCGAAAGAGAAAGAAAAGGCTGCCGCGCCAACACTGAGGCTTCAAACTTGATGAAAACAGTGTCTCCCATAGTGGAGTAGGGGCTGCTTGTGGTTATTAGGCATTTGCAAGCTCTCCGAAGTGTGTGCGCAGCAGGAGAGACAAATCCATGTTTTTATGCCTTCTTTGGCATTTTCAGGTGGAGAAAAACACAATCCCGAAAGAGAAAGAAAAGGCTGCCGCGCCAACACTGAGGCTTCAAACTTGATGAAAACAGTGTCTCCCATATTGGAGTAGGGGCTGCTTGTGGTTATTAGGCCTTTGCAAGCTCTCCGAAGTGTGTGCGCAGCAGGAGAGACAAATCCATGTTTTTATGCCTTCTTTGGCATTTTCAGGTGGAGAAAAACACAATCCCGAAAGAGAAAGAAAAGGCTGCCGCGCCAACACTGAGGCTTCAAACTTGATGAAAACAGTGTCTCCCATATTGGAGTAGGGGCTGCTTGTGGTTATTAGGCATTTGCAAGCTCTCCGAAGTGTGTGCGCAGCAGGAGAGACAAATCCATGTTTTTATGCCTTCTTTGGCATTTTCAGGTGGAGAAAAACACAATCCCGAAAGAGAAAGAAAAGGCTGCCGCGCCAACACTGAGGCTTCAAACTTGATGAAAACAGTGTCTCCCATAGTGGAGTAGGGGCTGCTTGTGGTTATTAGGCCTTTGCAAGCTCTCCGAAGTGTGTGCGCAGCAGGAGAGACAAATCCATGTTTTTATGCCTTCTTTGGCATTTTCAGGTGGAGAAAAACACAATCCCGAAAGAGAAAGAAAAGGCTGCCGCGCCAACACTGAGGCTTCAAACTTGATGAAAACAGTGTCTCCCATAGTGGAGTAGGGGCTGCTTGTGGTTATTAGGCCTTTGCAAGCTCTCCGAAGTGTGTGCGCGGCAGGAGAGACAAATCAATGTTTTCGCGCCTTTTTTGCCATTTCCAGGTCGAAAAACACACAGGCCCCAAAAATAAAGAAATGGCTGTCCAGCCAAAACTGAGGCTTCAAACTTGATGAAAACAGTGTCTCCCATATTGGAGTAGGGGCTGCTTGTGGTTATTAGGCATTTGCAAGCTCTCCGAAGTGTGTGCGCGGCAGGAGAGACAAATCCATGTTTTCGCGCCTTTTTTGCGATTTCAAGGTCGAAAAACACATAGGCCCCAAAATGAAAGAAACGGCTGCCGCGCCAAAACTATGGCTTCAAACTTGATGAAAACAGTCTCTCCCATAATAACTCACGGGCTGCTTGTGTTTTTTAGGCCTTTGCAAGCTCTCCGAAGTGTGTGCGCGGCAGGAGAGACAAATCAATGTTTTCGCGCCTTTTTTGCCATTTCCAGGTCGAAAAACACACAGGCCCCAAAAATAAAGAAATGGCTGTCCAGCCAAAACTGAGGCTTCAAACTTGATGAAAACAGTGTCTCCCATATTGGAGTAGGGGCTGCTTGTGGTTATTAGGCATTTGCAAGCTCTCCGAAGTGTGTGCGCGGCAGGAGAGACAAATCCATGTTTTCGCGCCTTTTTTGCGATTTCAAGGTCGAAAAACACATAGGCCCCAAAATGAAAGAAACGGCTGCCGCGCCAAAACTATGGCTTCAAACTTGATGAAAACAGTCTCTCCCATAATAACTCACGGGCTGCTTGTGTTTTTTAGGCCTTTGCACGCTATCAGAAGTGTGTGCGCGGCAGGAGAGACAAATCCATGTTTTCGCGCCTTTTTTGCCATTTCCAGGTCGAAGAAAACAAAGGCCCCAAAAATAAAGAAACGGCTGTCCAGCCAAAACTGAGGCTTCAAACTTGATTAAAACAGTCTCTCAGACAATAACTCAAGGGCCGCTTGTGTTTTTTAGGCCTTCGCAAGCTATCGGAAGTGTGTGCGCGGCAGGAGAGACAAATCCATGTTTTCGCGCCTTTTTTACGATTTCAAGGTCGAAAAACACATAGGCCCCAAAATGAAAGAAACGGCTGCCGCGCCAAAACTATGGCTTCAAACTTGATGAAAACATTCTCTCCCACAATAACTCAAGGGCAGCTTGTGTTTTTTAGGCCTTCGCAAGCTATCGGAAGTGTGTGCGCGGCAGGAGAGACAAATCAATGTTTTCGCGCCTTTTTTGCCATTTCCAGGTCGAAAAACACACAGGCCCCAAAAATAAAGAAATGGCTGTCCAGCCAAAACTGAGGCTTCAAACTTGATGAAAACAGTGTCTCCTATATTGGAGTAGGGGCTGCTTGTGGTTATTAGGCATTTGCAAGCTCTCCGAAGTGTGTGCGCAGCAGGAGAGACAAATCCATGTTTTTATGCCTTCTTTGGCATTTTCAGGTGGAGAAAAACACAATCCCGAAAGAAAAAGAAAAGGCTGCCGCGCCAACACTGAGGCTTCAAACTTGATGAAAACAGTGTCTCCCATAGTGGAGTAGGGGCTGCTTGTGGTTATTAGGCCTTTGCAAGCTCTCCGAAGTGTGTGCGCGGCAGGAGAGACAAATCAATGTTTTCGCGCCTTTTTTGCCATTTCCAGTTCGAAAAACACACAGGCCCCAAAAATAAAGAAATGGCTGTCCAGCCAAAACTGAGGCTTCAAACTTGATGAAAACAGTGTCTCCCATATTGGAGTAGGGGCTGCTTGTGGTTATTAGGCATTTGCAAGCTCTCCGAAGTGTGTGCGCAGCAGGAGAGACAAATCCATGTTTTTATGCCTTCTTTGGCATTTTCAGGTGGAGAAAAACACAATCCCGAAAGAGAAAGAAAAGGCTGCCGCGCCAACACTGAGGCTTCAAACTTGATGAAAACAGTGTCTCCCATAATGGAGTAGGGGCTGCTTGTGGTTATTAGGCATTTGCAAGCTCTCCGAAGTGTGTGCGCAGCAGGAGAGACAAATCCATGTTTTTATGCCTTCTTTGGCATTTTCAGGTGGAGAAAAACACAATCCCGAAAGAGAAAGAAAAGGCTGCCGCGCCAACACTGAGGCTTCAAACTTGATGAAAACAGTGTCTCCCATAGTGGAGTAGGGGCTGCTTGTGGTTATTAGGCCTTTGCAAGCTCTCCGAAGTGTGTGCGCAGCAGGAGAGACAAATCCATGTTTTTATGCCTTCTTTGGCATTTTCAGGTGGAGAAAAACACAATCCCGAAAGAGAAAGAAAAGGCTGCCGCGCCAACACTGAGGCTTCAAACTTGATGAAAACAGTGTCTCCCATATTGGAGTAGGGGCTGCTTGTGGTTATTAGGCATTTGCAAGCTCTCCGAAGTGTGTGCGCAGCAGGAGAGACAAATCCATGTTTTTATGCCTTCTTTGGCATTTTCAGGTGGAGAAAAACACAATCCCGAAAGAGAAAGAAAAGGCTGCCGCGCCAACACTGAGGCTTCAAACTTGATGAAAACAGTGTCTCCCATAGTGGAGTAGGGGCTGCTTGTGGTTATTAGGCCTTTGCAAGCTCTCCGAAGTGTGTGCGCAGCAGGAAAGACAAATCCATGTTTTTATGCCTTCTTTGGCATTTTCAGGTGGAGAAAAACACAATCCCGAAAGAGAAAGAAAAGGCTGCCGCGCCAACACTGAGGCTTCAAACTTGATGAAAACAGTGTCTCCCATATTGGAGTAGGGGCTGCTTGTGGTTATTAGGCATTTGCAAGCTCTCCGAAGTGTGTGCGCAGCAGGAGAGACAAATCCATGTTTTTATGCCTTCTTTGGCATTTTCAGGTGGAGAAAAACACAATCCCGAAAGAGAAAGAAAAGGCTGCCGCGCCAACACTGAGGCTTCAAACTTGATGAAAACAGTGTCTCCCATAGTGGAGTAGGGGCTGCTTGTGGTTATTAGGCCTTTGCAAGCTCTCCGAAGTGTGTGCGCAGCAGGAGAGACAAATCCATGTTTTTATGCCTTCTTTGGCATTTTCAGGTGGAGAAAAACACAATCCCGAAAGAGAAAGAAAAGGCTGCCGCGCCAACACTGAGGCTTCAAACTTGATGAAAACAGTGTCTCCCATATTGGAGTAGGGGCTGCTTGTGGTTATTAGGCATTTGCAAGCTCTCCGAAGTGTGTGCGCAGCAGGAGAGACAAATCCATGTTTTTATGCCTTCTTTGGCATTTTCAGGTGGAGAAAAACACAATCCCGAAAGAGAAAGAAAAGGCTGCCGCGCCAACACTGAGGCTTCAAACTTGATGAAAACAGTGTCTCCCATAGTGGAGTAGGGGCTGCTTGTGGTTATTAGGCCTTTGCAAGCTCTCCGAAGTGTGTGCGCGGCAGGAGAGACAAATCAATGTTTTCGCGCCTTTTTTGCCATTTCCAGGTCGAAAAACACACAGGCCCCAAAAATAAAGAAATGGCTGTCCAGCCAAAACTGAGGCTTCAAACTTGATGAAAACAGTGTCTCCCATATTGGAGTAGGGGCTGCTTGTGGTTATTAGGCATTTGCAAGCTCTCCGAAGTGTGTGCGCGGCAGGAGAGACAAATCCATGTTTTCGCGCCTTTTTTGCGATTTCAAGGTCGAAAAACACATAGGCCCCAAAATGAAAGAAACGGCTGCCGCGCCAAAACTATGGCTTCAAACTTGATGAAAACAGTCTCTCCCATAATAACTCACGGGCTGCTTGTGTTTTTTAGGCCTTTGCAAGCTCTCCGAAGTGTGTGCGCGGCAGGAGAGACAAATCAATGTTTTCGCGCCTTTTTTGCCATTTCCAGGTCGAAAAACACACAGGCCCCAAAAATAAAGAAATGGCTGTCCAGCCAAAACTGAGGCTTCAAACTTGATGAAAACAGTGTCTCCCATATTGGAGTAGGGGCTGCTTGTGGTTATTAGGCATTTGCAAGCTCTCCGAAGTGTGTGCGCGGCAGGAGAGACAAATCCATGTTTTCGCGCCTTTTTTGCGATTTCAAGGTCGAAAAACACATAGGCCCCAAAATGAAAGAAACGGCTGCCGCGCCAAAACTATGGCTTCAAACTTGATGAAAACAGTCTCTCCCATAATAACTCACGGGCTGCTTGTGTTTTTTAGGCCTTTGCACGCTATCAGAAGTGTGTGCGCGGCAGGAGAGACAAATCCATGTTTTCGCGCCTTTTTTGCCATTTCCAGGTCGAAGAAAACAAAGGCCCCAAAAATAAAGAAACGGCTGTCCAGCCAAAACTGAGGCTTCAAACTTGATTAAAACAGTCTCTCAGACAATAACTCAAGGGCCGCTTGTGTTTTTTAGGCCTTCGCAAGCTATCGGAAGTGTGTGCGCGGCAGGAGAGACAAATCCATGTTTTCGCGCCTTTTTTACGATTTCAAGGTCGAAAAACACATAGGCCCCAAAATGAAAGAAACGGCTGCCGCGCCAAAACTATGGCTTCAAACTTGATGAAAACATTCTCTCCCACAATAACTCAAGGGCAGCTTGTGTTTTTTAGGCCTTCGCAAGCTATCGGAAGTGTGTGCGCGGCAGGAGAGACAAATCAATGTTTTCGCGCCTTTTTTGCCATTTC
The DNA here is from genome assembly GCF_951799395.1 of Argentina silus. Classification (NCBI taxonomy): domain Eukaryota; kingdom Metazoa; phylum Chordata; class Actinopteri; order Argentiniformes; family Argentinidae; genus Argentina; species Argentina silus. The sequence continues at coordinate 50,251 of NW_028152519.1, read as the reverse complement.
CAGGTCGAAAAACACACAGGCCCCAAAAATAAAGAAATGGCTGTCCAGCCAAAACTGAGGCTTCAAACTTGATGAAAACAGTGTCTCCTATATTGGAGTAGGGGCTGCTTGTGGTTATTAGGCATTTGCAAGCTCTCCGAAGTGTGTGCGCAGCAGGAGAGACAAATCCATGTTTTTATGCCTTCTTTGGCATTTTCAGGTGGAGAAAAACACAATCCCGAAAGAAAAAGAAAAGGCTGCCGCGCCAACACTGAGGCTTCAAACTTGATGAAAACAGTGTCTCCCATAGTGGAGTAGGGGCTGCTTGTGGTTATTAGGCCTTTGCAAGCTCTCCGAAGTGTGTGCGCGGCAGGAGAGACAAATCAATGTTTTCGCGCCTTTTTTGCCATTTCCAGGTCGAAAAACACACAGGCCCCAAAAATAAAGAAATGGCTGTCCAGCCAAAACTGAGGCTTCAAACTTGATGAAAACAGTGTCTCCCATATTGGAGTAGGGGCTGCTTGTGGTTATTAGGCATTTGCAAGCTCTCCGAAGTGTGTGCGCAGCAGGAGAGACAAATCCATGTTTTTATGCCTTCTTTGGCATTTTCAGGTGGAGAAAAACACAATCCCGAAAGAGAAAGAAAAGGCTGCCGCGCCAACACTGAGGCTTCAAACTTGATGAAAACAGTGTCTCCCATAATGGAGTAGGGGCTGCTTGTGGTTATTAGGCATTTGCAAGCTCTCCGAAGTGTGTGCGCAGCAGGAGAGACAAATCCATGTTTTTATGCCTTCTTTGGCATTTTCAGGTGGAGAAAAACACAATCCCGAAAGAGAAAGAAAAGGCTGCCGCGCCAACACTGAGGCTTCAAACTTGATGAAAACAGTGTCTCCCATAGTGGAGTAGGGGCTGCTTGTGGTTATTAGGCCTTTGCAAGCTCTCCGAAGTGTGTGCGCAGCAGGAGAGACAAATCCATGTTTTTATGCCTTCTTTGGCATTTTCAGGTGGAGAAAAACACAATCCCGAAAGAGAAAGAAAAGGCTGCCGCGCCAACACTGAGGCTTCAAACTTGATGAAAACAGTGTCTCCCATATTGGAGTAGGGGCTGCTTGTGGTTATTAGGCATTTGCAAGCTCTCCGAAGTGTGTGCGCAGCAGGAGAGACAAATCCATGTTTTTATGCCTTCTTTGGCATTTTCAGGTGGAGAAAAACACAATCCCGAAAGAGAAAGAAAAGGCTGCCGCGCCAACACTGAGGCTTCAAACTTGATGAAAACAGTGTCTCCCATAGTGGAGTAGGGGCTGCTTGTGGTTATTAGGCCTTTGCAAGCTCTCCGAAGTGTGTGCGCAGCAGGAGAGACAAATCCATGTTTTTATGCCTTCTTTGGCATTTTCAGGTGGAGAAAAACACAATCCCGAAAGAGAAAGAAAAGGCTGCCGCGCCAACACTGAGGCTTCAAACTTGATGAAAACAGTGTCTCCCATATTGGAGTAGGGGCTGCTTGTGGTTATTAGGCATTTGCAAGCTCTCCGAAGTGTGTGCGCAGCAGGAGAGACAAATCCATGTTTTTATGCCTTCTTTGGCATTTTCAGGTGGAGAAAAACACAATCCCGAAAGAGAAAGAAAAGGCTGCCGCGCCAACACTGAGGCTTCAAACTTGATGAAAACAGTGTCTCCCATAGTGGAGTAGGGGCTGCTTGTGGTTATTAGGCCTTTGCAAGCTCTCCGAAGTGTGTGCGCAGCAGGAGAGACAAATCCATGTTTTTATGCCTTCTTTGGCATTTTCAGGTGGAGAAAAACACAATCCCGAAAGAGAAAGAAAAGGCTGCCGCGCCAACACTGAGGCTTCAAACTTGATGAAAACAGTGTCTCCCATAGTGGAGTAGGGGCTGCTTGTGGTTATTAGGCCTTTGCAAGCTCTCCGAAGTGTGTGCGCGGCAGGAGAGACAAATCAATGTTTTCGCGCCTTTTTTGCCATTTCCAGGTCGAAAAACACACAGGCCCCAAAAATAAAGAAATGGCTGTCCAGCCAAAACTGAGGCTTCAAACTTGATGAAAACAGTGTCTCCCATATTGGAGTAGGGGCTGCTTGTGGTTATTAGGCATTTGCAAGCTCTCCGAAGTGTGTGCGCGGCAGGAGAGACAAATCCATGTTTTCGCGCCTTTTTTGCGATTTCAAGGTCGAAAAACACATAGGCCCCAAAATGAAAGAAACGGCTGCCGCGCCAAAACTATGGCTTCAAACTTGATGAAAACAGTCTCTCCCATAATAACTCACGGGCTGCTTGTGTTTTTTAGGCCTTTGCAAGCTCTCCGAAGTGTGTGCGCGGCAGGAGAGACAAATCAATGTTTTCGCGCCTTTTTTGCCATTTCCAGGTCGAAAAACACACAGGCCCCAAAAATAAAGAAATGGCTGTCCAGCCAAAACTGAGGCTTCAAACTTGATGAAAACAGTGTCTCCCATATTGGAGTAGGGGCTGCTTGTGGTTATTAGGCATTTGCAAGCTCTCCGAAGTGTGTGCGCGGCAGGAGAGACAAATCCATGTTTTCGCGCCTTTTTTGCGATTTCAAGGTCGAAAAACACATAGGCCCCAAAATGAAAGAAACGGCTGCCGCGCCAAAACTATGGCTTCAAACTTGATGAAAACAGTCTCTCCCATAATAACTCACGGGCTGCTTGTGTTTTTTAGGCCTTTGCACGCTATCAGAAGTGTGTGCGCGGCAGGAGAGACAAATCCATGTTTTCGCGCCTTTTTTGCCATTTCCAGGTCGAAGAAAACAAAGGCCCCAAAAATAAAGAAACGGCTGTCCAGCCAAAACTGAGGCTTCAAACTTGATTAAAACAGTCTCTCAGACAATAACTCAAGGGCCGCTTGTGTTTTTTAGGCCTTCGCAAGCTATCGGAAGTGTGTGCGCGGCAGGAGAGACAAATCCATGTTTTCGCGCCTTTTTTACGATTTCAAGGTCGAAAAACACATAGGCCCCAAAATGAAAGAAACGGCTGCCGCGCCAAAACTATGGCTTCAAACTTGATGAAAACATTCTCTCCCACAATAACTCAAGGGCAGCTTGTGTTTTTTAGGCCTTCGCAAGCTATCGGAAGTGTGTGCGCGGCAGGAGAGACAAATCAATGTTTTCGCGCCTTTTTTGCCATTTCCAGGTCGAAAAACACACAGGCCCCAAAAATAAAGAAATGGCTGTCCAGCCAAAACTGAGGCTTCAAACTTGATGAAAACAGTGTCTCCTATATTGGAGTAGGGGCTGCTTGTGGTTATTAGGCATTTGCAAGCTCTCCGAAGTGTGTGCGCAGCAGGAGAGACAAATCCATGTTTTTATGCCTTCTTTGGCATTTTCAGGTGGAGAAAAACACAATCCCGAAAGAAAAAGAAAAGGCTGCCGCGCCAACACTGAGACTTCAAACTTGATGAAAACAGTGTCTCCCATAGTGGAGTAGGGGCTGCTTGTGGTTATTAGGCCTTTGCAAGCTCTCCGAAGTGTGTGCGCGGCAGGAGAGACAAATCAATGTTTTCGCGCCTTTTTTGCCATTTCCAGGTCGAAAAACACACAGGCCCCAAAAATAAAGAAATGGCTGTCCAGCCAAAACTGAGGCTTCAAACTTGATGAAAACAGTGTCTCCCATATTGGAGTAGGGGCTGCTTGTGGTTATTAGGCATTTGCAAGCTCTCCGAAGTGTGTGCGCAGCAGGAGAGACAAATCCATGTTTTTATGCCTTCTTTGGCATTTTCAGGTGGAGAAAAACACAATCCCGAAAGAGAAAGAAAAGGCTGCCGCGCCAACACTGAGGCTTCAAACTTGATGAAAACAGTGTCTCCCATAATGGAGTAGGGGCTGCTTGTGGTTATTAGGCATTTGCAAGCTCTCCGAAGTGTGTGCGCAGCAGGAGAGACAAATCCATGTTTTTATGCCTTCTTTGGCATTTTCAGGTGGAGAAAAACACAATCCCGAAAGAGAAAGAAAAGGCTGCCGCGCCAACACTGAGGCTTCAAACTTGATGAAAACAGTGTCTCCCATAGTGGAGTAGGGGCTGCTTGTGGTTATTAGGCCTTTGCAAGCTCTCCGAAGTGTGTGCGCAGCAGGAGAGACAAATCCATGTTTTTATGCCTTCTTTGGCATTTTCAGGTGGAGAAAAACACAATCCCGAAAGAGAAAGAAAAGGCTGCCGCGCCAACACTGAGGCTTCAAACTTGATGAAAACAGTGTCTCCCATATTGGAGTAGGGGCTGCTTGTGGTTATTAGGCATTTGCAAGCTCTCCGAAGTGTGTGCGCAGCAGGAGAGACAAATCCATGTTTTTATGCCTTCTTTGGCATTTTCAGGTGGAGAAAAACACAATCCCGAAAGAGAAAGAAAAGGCTGCCGCGCCAACACTGAGGCTTCAAACTTGATGAAAACAGTGTCTCCCATAGTGGAGTAGGGGCTGCTTGTGGTTATTAGGCCTTTGCAAGCTCTCCGAAGTGTGTGCGCAGCAGGAGAGACAAATCCATGTTTTTATGCCTTCTTTGGCATTTTCAGGTGGAGAAAAACACAATCCCGAAAGAGAAAGAAAAGGCTGCCGCGCCAACACTGAGGCTTCAAACTTGATGAAAACAGTGTCTCCCATATTGGAGTAGGGGCTGCTTGTGGTTATTAGGCATTTGCAAGCTCTCCGAAGTGTGTGCGCAGCAGGAGAGACAAATCCATGTTTTTATGCCTTCTTTGGCATTTTCAGGTGGAGAAAAACACAATCCCGAAAGAGAAAGAAAAGGCTGCCGCGCCAACACTGAGGCTTCAAACTTGATGAAAACAGTGTCTCCCATAGTGGAGTAGGGGCTGCTTGTGGTTATTAGGCCTTTGCAAGCTCTCCGAAGTGTGTGCGCGGCAGGAGAGACAAATCAATGTTTTCGCGCCTTTTTTGCCATTTCCAGGTCGAAAAACACACAGGCCCCAAAAATAAAGAAATGGCTGTCCAGCCAAAACTGAGGCTTCAAACTTGATGAAAACAGTGTCTCCCATATTGGAGTAGGGGCTGCTTGTGGTTATTAGGCATTTGCAAGCTCTCCGAAGTGTGTGCGCGGCAGGAGAGACAAATCCATGTTTTCGCGCCTTTTTTGCGATTTCAAGGTCGAAAAACACATAGGCCCCAAAATGAAAGAAACGGCTGCCGCGCCAAAACTATGGCTTCAAACTTGATGAAAACAGTCTCTCCCATAATAACTCACGGGCTGCTTGTGTTTTTTAGGCCTTTGCAAGCTCTCCGAAGTGTGTGCGCGGCAGGAGAGACAAATCAATGTTTTCGCGCCTTTTTTGACATTTCCAGGTCGAAAAACACACAGGCCCCAAAAATAAAGAAATGGCTGTCCAGCCAAAACTGAGGCTTCAAACTTGATGAAAACAGTGTCTCCCATATTGGAGTAGGGGCTGCTTGTGGTTATTAGGCATTTGCAAGCTCTCCGAAGTGTGTGCGCGGCAGGAGAGACAAATCCATGTTTTCGCGCCTTTTTTGCGATTTCAAGGTCGAAAAACACATAGGCCCCAAAATGAAAGAAACGGCTGCCGCGCCAAAACTATGGCTTCAAACTTGATGAAAACAGTCTCTCCCATAATAACTCACGGGCTGCTTGTGTTTTTTAGGCCTTTGCACGCTATCAGAAGTGTGTGCGCGGCAGGAGAGACAAATCCATGTTTTCGCGCCTTTTTTGCCATTTCCAGGTCGAAGAAAACAAAGGCCCCAAAAATAAAGAAACGGCTGTCCAGCGAAAACTGAGGCTTCAAACTTGATTAAAACAGTCTCTCAGACAATAACTCAAGGGCCGCTTGTGTTTTTTAGGCCTTCGCAAGCTATCGGAAGTGTGTGCGCGGCAGGAGAGACAAATCCATGTTTTCGCGCCTTTTTTACGATTTCAAGGTCGAAAAACACATAGGCCCCAAAATGAAAGAAACGGCTGCCGCGCCAAAACTATGGCTTCAAACTTGATGAAAACATTCTCTCCCACAATAACTCAAGGGCAGCTTGTGTTTTTTAGGCCTTCGCAAGCTATCGGAAGTGTGTGCGCGGCAGGAGAGACAAATCAATGTTTTCGCGCCTTTTTTGCCATTTCCAGGTCGAAAAACACACAGGCCCCAAAAATAAAGAAATGGCTGTCCAGCCAAAACTGAGGCTTCAAACTTGATGAAAACAGTGTCTCCTATATTGGAGTAGGGGCTGCTTGTGGTTATTAGGCATTTGCAAGCTCTCCGAAGTGTGTGCGCAGCAGGAGAGACAAATCCATGTTTTTATGCCTTCTTTGGCATTTTCAGGTGGAGAAAAACACAATCCCGAAAGAAAAAGAAAAGGCTGCCGCGCCAACACTGAGGCTTCAAACTTGATGAAAACAGTGTCTCCCATAGTGGAGTAGGGGCTGCTTGTGGTTATTAGGCCTTTGCAAGCTCTCCGAAGTGTGTGCGCGGCAGGAGAGACAAATCAATGTTTTCGCGCCTTTTTTGCCATTTCCAGGTCGAAAAACACACAGGCCCCAAAAATAAAGAAATGGCTGTCCAGCCAAAACTGAGGCTTCAAACTTGATGAAAACAGTGTCTCCCATATTGGAGTAGGGGCTGCTTGTGGTTATTAGGCATTTGCAAGCTCTCCGAAGTGTGTGCGCGGCAGGAGAGACAAATCCATGTTTTCGCGCCTTTTTTGCGATTTCAAGGTCGAAAAACACATAGGCCCCAAAATGAAAGAAACGGCTGCCGCGCCAAAACTATGGCTTCAAACTTGATGAAAACAGTCTCTCCCATAATAACTCACGGGCTGCTTGTGTTTTTTAGGCCTTTGCACGCTATCAGAAGTGTGTGCGCGGCAGGAGAGACAAATCCATGTTTTCGCGCCTTTTTTGCCATTTCCAGGTCGAAGAAAACAAAGGCCCCAAAAATAAAGAAACGGCTGTCCAGCGAAAACTGAGGCTTCAAACTTGATTAAAACAGTCTCTCAGACAATAACTCAAGGGCCGCTTGTGTTTTTTAGGCCTTCGCAAGCTATCGGAAGTGTGTGCGCGGCAGGAGAGACAAATCCATGTTTTCGCGCCTTTTTTACGATTTCAAGGTCGAAAAACACATAGGCCCCAAAATGAAAGAAACGGCTGCCGCGCCAAAACTATGGCTTCAAACTTGATGAAAACATTCTCTCCCACAATAACTCAAGGGCAGCTTGTGTTTTTTAGGCCTTCGCAAGCTATCGGAAGTGTGTGCGCGGCAGGAGAGACAAATCAATGTTTTCGCGCCTTTTTTGCCATTTCCAGGTCGAAAAACACACAGGCCCCAAAAATAAAGAAATGGCTGTCCAGCCAAAACTGAGGCTTCAAACTTGATGAAAACAGTGTCTCCTATATTGGAGTAGGGGCTGCTTGTGGTTATTAGGCATTTGCAAGCTCTCCGAAGTGTGTGCGCAGCAGGAGAGACAAATCCATGTTTTTATGCCTTCTTTGGCATTTTCAGGTGGAGAAAAACACAATCCCGAAAGAAAAAGAAAAGGCTGCCGCGCCAACACTGAGGCTTCAAACTTGATGAAAACAGTGTCTCCCATAGTGGAGTAGGGGCTGCTTGTGGTTATTAGGCCTTTGCAAGCTCTCCGAAGTGTGTGCGCGGCAGGAGAGACAAATCAATGTTTTCGCGCCTTTTTTGCCATTTCCAGGTCGAAAAACACACAGGCCCCAAAAATAAAGAAATGGCTGTCCAGCCAAAACTGAGGCTTCAAACTTGATGAAAACAGTGTCTCCCATATTGGAGTAGGGGCTGCTTGTGGTTATTAGGCATTTGCAAGCTCTCCGAAGTGTGTGCGCAGCAGGAGAGACAAATCCATGTTTTTATGCCTTCTTTGGCATTTTCAGGTGGAGAAAAACACAATCCCGAAAGAGAAAGAAAAGGCTGCCGCGCCAACACTGAGGCTTCAAACTTGATGAAAACAGTGTCTCCCATAATGGAGTAGGGGCTGCTTGTGGTTATTAGGCATTTGCAAGCTCTCCGAAGTGTGTGCGCAGCAGGAGAGACAAATCCATGTTTTTATGCCTTCTTTGGCATTTTCAGGTGGAGAAAAACACAATCCCGAAAGAGAAAGAAAAGGCTGCCGCGCCAACACTGAGGCTTCAAACTTGATGAAAACAGTGTCTCCCATAGTGGAGTAGGGGCTGCTTGTGGTTATTAGGCCTTTGCAAGCTCTCCGAAGTGTGTGCGCAGCAGGAGAGACAAATCCATGTTTTTATGCCTTCTTTGGCATTTTCAGGTGGAGAAAAACACAATCCCGAAAGAGAAAGAAAAGGCTGCCGCGCCAACACTGAGGCTTCAAACTTGATGAAAACAGTGTCTCCCATATTGGAGTAGGGGCTGCTTGTGGTTATTAGGCATTTGCAAGCTCTCCGAAGTGTGTGCGCAGCAGGAGAGACAAATCCATGTTTTTATGCCTTCTTTGGCATTTTCAGGTGGAGAAAAACACAATCCCGAAAGAGAAAGAAAAGGCTGCCGCGCCAACACTGAGGCTTCAAACTTGATGAAAACAGTGTCTCCCATAGTGGAGTAGGGGCTGCTTGTGGTTATTAGGCCTTTGCAAGCTCTCCGAAGTGTGTGCGCAGCAGGAGAGACAAATCCATGTTTTTATGCCTTCTTTGGCATTTTCAGGTGGAGAAAAACACAATCCCGAAAGAGAAAGAAAAGGCTGCCGCGCCAACACTGAGGCTTCAAACTTGATGAAAACAGTGTCTCCCATATTGGAGTAGGGGCTGCTTGTGGTTATTAGGCATTTGCAAGCTCTCCGAAGTGTGTGCGCAGCAGGAGAGACAAATCCATGTTTTTATGCCTTCTTTGGCATTTTCAGGTGGAGAAAAACACAATCCCGAAAGAGAAAGAAAAGGCTGCCGCGCCAACACTGAGGCTTCAAACTTGATGAAAACAGTGTCTCCCATAGTGGAGTAGGGGCTGCTTGTGGTTATTAGGCCTTTGCAAGCTCTCCGAAGTGTGTGCGCGGCAGGAGAGACAAATCAATGTTTTCGCGCCTTTTTTGCCATTTCCAGGTCGAAAAACACACAGGCCCCAAAAATAAAGAAATGGCTGTCCAGCCAAAACTGAGGCTTCAAACTTGATGAAAACAGTGTCTCCCATATTGGAGTAGGGGCTGCTTGTGGTTATTAGGCATTTGCAAGCTCTCCGAAGTGTGTGCGCGGCAGGAGAGACAAATCCATGTTTTCGCGCCTTTTTTGCGATTTCAAGGTCGAAAAACACATAGGCCCCAAAATGAAAGAAACGGCTGCCGCGCCAAAACTATGGCTTCAAACTTGATGAAAACAGTCTCTCCCATAATAACTCACGGGCTGCTTGTGTTTTTTAGGCCTTTGCAAGCTCTCCGAAGTGTGTGCGCGGCAGGAGAGACAAATCAATGTTTTCGCGCCTTTTTTGCCATTTCCAGGTCGAAAAACACACAGGCCCCAAAAATAAAGAAATGGCTGTCCAGCCAAAACTGAGGCTTCAAACTTGATGAAAACAGTGTCTCCCATATTGGAGTAGGGGCTGCTTGTGGTTATTAGGCATTTGCAAGCTCTCCGAAGTGTGTGCGCGGCAGGAGAGACAAATCCATGTTTTCGCGCCTTTTTTGCGATTTCAAGGTCGAAAAACACATAGGCCCCAAAATGAAAGAAACGGCTGCCGCGCCAAAACTATGGCTTCAAACTTGATGAAAACAGTCTCTCCCATAATAACTCACGGGCTGCTTGTGTTTTTTAGGCCTTTGCACGCTATCAGAAGTGTGTGCGCGGCAGGAGAGACAAATCCATGTTTTCGCGGCTTTTTTGCCATTTCCAGGTCGAAGAAAACAAAGGCCCCAAAAATAAAGAAACGGCTGTCCAGCCAAAACTGAGGCTTCAAACTTGATTAAAACAGTCTCTCAGACAATAACTCAAGGGCCGCTTGTGTTTTTTAGGCCTTCGCAAGCTATCGGAAGTGTGTGCGCGGCAGGAGAGACAAATCCATGTTTTCGCGCCTTTTTTACGATTTCAAGGTCGAAAAACACATAGGCCCCAAAATGAAAGAAACGGCTGCCGCGCCAAAACTATGGCTTCAAACTTGATGAAAACATTCTCTCCCACAATAACTCAAGGGCAGCTTGTGTTTTTTAGGCCTTCGCAAGCTATCGGAAGTGTGTGCGCGGCAGGAGAGACAAATCAATGTTTTCGCGCCTTTTTTGCCATTTCCAGGTCGAAAAACACACAGGCCCCAAAAATAAAGAAATGGCTGTCCAGCCAAAACTGAGGCTTCAAACTTGATGAAAACAGTGTCTCCTATATTGGAGTAGGGGCTGCTTGTGGTTATTAGGCATTTGCAAGCTCTCCGAAGTGTGTGCGCAGCAGGAGAGACAAATCCATGTTTTTATGCCTTCTTTGGCATTTTCAGGTGGAGAAAAACACAATCCCGAAAGAAAAAGAAAAGACTGCCGCGCCAACACTGAGGCTTCAAACTTGATGAAAACAGTGTCTCCCATAGTGGAGTAGGGGCTGCTTGTGGTTATTAGGCCTTTGCAAGCTCTCCGAAGTGTGTGCGCGGCAGGAGAGACAAATCAATGTTTTCGCGCCTTTTTTGCCATTTCCAGGTCGAAAAACACACAGGCCCCAAAAATAAAGAAATGGCTGTCCAGCCAAAACTGAGGCTTCAAACTTGATGAAAACAGTGTCTCCCATATTGGAGTAGGGGCTGCTTGTGGTTATTAGGCATTTGCAAGCTCTCCGAAGTGTGTGCGCAGCAGGAGAGACAAATCCATGTTTTTATGCCTTCTTTGGCATTTTCAGGTGGAGAAAAACACAATCCCGAAAGAGAAAGAAAAGGCTGCCGCGCCAACACTGAGGCTTCAAACTTGATGAAAACAGTGTCTCCCATAGTGGAGTAGGGGCTGCTTGTGGTTATTAGGCCTTTGCAAGCTCTCCGAAGTGTGTGCGCGGCAGGAGAGACAAATCAATGTTTTCGCGCCTTTTTTGCCATTTCCAGGTCGAAAAACACACAGGCCCCAAAAATAAAGAAATGGCTGTCCAGCCAAAACTGAGGCTTCAAACTTGATGAAAACAGTGTCTCCCATATTGGAGTAGGGGCTGCTTGTGGTTATTAGGCATTTGCAAGCTCTCCGAAGTGTGTGCGCGGCAGGAGAGACAAATCCATGTTTTCGCGCCTTTTTTGCGATTTCAAGGTCGAAAAACACATAGGCCCCAAAATGAAAGAAACGGCTGCCGCGCCAAAACTATGGCTTCAAACTTGATGAAAACAGTCTCTCCCATAATAACTCACGGGCTGCTTGTGTTTTTTAGGCCTTTGCAAGCTCTCCGAAGTGTGTGCGCGGCAGGAGAGACAAATCAATGTTTTCGCGCCTTTTTTGCCATTTCCAGGTCGAAAAACACACAGGCCCCAAAAATAAAGAAATGGCTGTCCAGCCAAAACTGAGGCTTCAAACTTGATGAAAACAGTGTCTCCCATATTGGAGTAGGGGCTGCTTGTGGTTATTAGGCATTTGCAAGCTCTCCGAAGTGTGTGCGCGGCAGGAGAGACAAATCCATGTTTTCGCGCCTTTTTTGCGATTTCAAGGTCGAAAAACACATAGGCCCCAAAATGAAAGAAACGGCTGCCGCGCCAAAACTATGGCTTCAAACTTGATGAAAACAGTCTCTCCCATAATAACTCACGGGCTGCTTGTGTTTTTTAGGCCTTTGCACGCTATCAGAAGTGTGTGCGCGGCAGGAGAGACAAATCCATGTTTTCGCGCCTTTTTTGCCATTTCCAGGTCGAAGAAAACAAAGGCCCCAAAAATAAAGAAACGGCTGTCCAGCCAAAACTGAGGCTTCAAACTTGATTAAAACAGTCTCTCAGACAATAACTCAAGGGCCGCTTGTGTTTTTTAGGCCTTCGCAAGCTATCGGAAGTGTGTGCGCGGCAGGAGAGACAAATCCATGTTTTCGCGCCTTTTTTACGATTTCAAGGTCGAAAAACACATAGGCCCCAAAATGAAAGAAACGGCTGCCGCGCCAAAACTATGGCTTCAAACTTGATGAAAACATTCTCTCCCACAATAACTCAAGGGCAGCTTGTGTTTTTTAGGCCTTCGCAAGCTATCGGAAGTGTGTGCGCGGCAGGAGAGACAAATCAATGTTTTCGCGCCTTTTTTGCCATTTCCAGGTCGAAAAACACACAGGCCCCAAAAATAAAGAAATGGCTGTCCAGCCAAAACTGAGGCTTCAAACTTGATGAAAACAGTGTCTCCTATATTGGAGTAGGGGCTGCTTGTGGTTATTAGGCATTTGCAAGCTCTCCGAAGTGTGTGCGCAGCAGGAGAGACAAATCCATGTTTTTATGCCTTCTTTGGCATTTTCAGGTGGAGAAAAACACAATCCCGAAAGAAAAAGAAAAGGCTGCCGCGCCAACACTGAGGCTTCAAACTTGATGAAAACAGTGTCTCCCATAGTGGAGTAGGGGCTGCTTGTGGTTATTAGGCCTTTGCAAGCTCTCCGAAGTGTGTGCGCAGCAGGAGAGACAAATCCATGTTTTTATGCCTTCTTTGGCATTTTCAGGTGGAGAAAAACACAATCCCGAAAGAGAAAGAAAAGGCTGCCGCGCCAACACTGAGGCTTCAAACTTGATGAAAACAGTGTCTCCCATATTGGAGTAGGGGCTGCTTGTGGTTATTAGGCATTTGCAAGCTCTCCGAAGTGTGTGCGCAGCAGGAGAGACAAATCCATGTTTTTATGCCTTCTTTGGCATTTTCAGGTGGAGAAAAACACAATCCCGAAAGAGAAAGAAAAGGCTGCCGCGCCAACACTGAGGCTTCAAACTTGATGAAAACAGTGTCTCCCATAGTGGAGTAGGGGCTGCTTGTGGTTATTAGGCCTTTGCAAGCTCTCCGAAGTGTGTGCGCGGCAGGAGAGACAAATCAATGTTTTCGCGCCTTTTTTGCCATTTCCAGGTCGAAAAACACACAGGCCCCAAAAATAAAGAAATGGCTGTCCAGCCAAAACTGAGGCTTCAAACTTGATGAAAACAGTGTCTCCCATATTGGAGTATGGGCTGCTTGTGGTTATTAGGCATTTGCAAGCTCTCCGAAGTGTGTGCGCGGCAGGAGAGACAAATCCATGTTTTCGCGCCTTTTTTGCGATTTCAAGGTCGAAAAACACATAGGCCCCAAAATGAAAGAAACGGCTGCCGCGCCAAAACTATGGCTTCAAACTTGATGAAAACAGTCTCTCCCATAATAACTCACGGGCTGCTTGTGTTTTTTAGGCCTTTGCAAGCTCTCCGAAGTGTGTGCGCGGCAGGAGAGACAAATCAATGTTTTCGCGCCTTTTTTGCCATTTCCAGGTCGAAAAACACACAGGCCCCAAAAATAAAGAAATGGCTGTCCAGCCAAAACTGAGGCTTCAAACTTGATGAAAACAGTGTCTCCCATATTGGAGTAGGGGCTGCTTGTGGTTATTAGGCATTTGCAAGCTCTCCGAAGTGTGTGCGCGGCAGGAGAGACAAATCCATGTTTTCGCGCCTTTTTTGCGATTTCAAGGTCGAAAAACACATAGGCCCCAAAATGAAAGAAACGGCTGCCGCGCCAAAACTATGGCTTCAAACTTGATGAAAACAGTCTCTCCCATAATAACTCACGGGCTGCTTGTGTTTTTTAGGCCTTTGCACGCTATCAGAAGTGTGTGCGCGGCAGGAGAGACAAATCCATGTTTTCGCGCCTTTTTTGCCATTTCCAGGTCGAAGAAAACAAAGGCCCCAAAAATAAAGAAACGGCTGTCCAGCCAAAACTGAGGCTTCAAACTTGATTAAAACAGTCTCTCAGACAATAACTCAAGGGCCGCTTGTGTTTTTTAGGCCTTCGCAAGCTATCGGAAGTGTGTGCGCGGCAGGAGAGACAAATCCATGTTTTCGCGCCTTTTTTACGATTTCAAGGTCGAAAAACACATAGGCCCCAAAATGAAAGAAACGGCTGCCGCGCCAAAACTATGGCTTCAAACTTGATGAAAACATTCTCTCCCACAATAACTCAAGGGCAGCTTGTGTTTTTTAGGCCTTCGCAAGCTATCGGAAGTGTGTGCGCGGCAGGAGAGACAAATCAATGTTTTCGCGCCTTTTTTGCCATTTCCAGGTCGAAAAACACACAGGCCCCAAAAATAAAGAAATGGCTGTCCAGCCAAAACTGAGGCTTCAAACTTGATGAAAACAGTGTCTCCTATATTGGAGTAGGGGCTGCTTGTGGTTATTAGGCATTTGCAAGCTCTCCGAAGTGTGTGCGCAGCAGGAGAGACAAATCCATGTTTTTATGCCTTCTTTGGCATTTTCAGGTGGAGAAAAACACAATCCCGAAAGAAAAAGAAAAGGCTGCCGCGCCAACACTGAGGCTTCAAACTTGATGAAAACAGTGTCTCCCATAGTGGAGTAGGGGCTGCTTGTGGTTATTAGGCCTTTGCAAGCTCTCCGAAGTGTGTGCGCGGCAGGAGAGACAAATCAATGTTTTCGCGCCTTTTTTGCCATTTCCAGGTCGAAAAACACACAGGCCCCAAAAATAAAGAAATGGCTGTCCAGCCAAAACTGAGGCTTCAAACTTGATGAAAACAGTGTCTCCCATATTGGAGTAGGGGCTGCTTGTGGTTATTAGGCATTTGCAAGCTCTCCGAAGTGTGTGCGCAGCAGGAGAGACAAATCCATGTTTTTATGCCTTCTTTGGCATTTTCAGGTGGAGAAAAACACAATCCCGAAAGAGAAAGAAAAGGCTGCCGCGCCAACACTGAGGCTTCAAACTTGATGAAAACAGTGTCTCCCATAATGGAGTAGGGGCTGCTTGTGGTTATTAGGCATTTGCAAGCTCTCCGAAGTGTGTGCGCAGCAGGAGAGACAAATCCATGTTTTTATGCCTTCTTTGGCATTTTCAGGTGGAGAAAAACACAATCCCGAAAGAGAAAGAAAAGGCTGCCGCGCCAACACTGAGGCTTCAAACTTGATGAAAACAGTGTCTCCCATAGTGGAGTAGGGGCTGCTTGTGGTTATTAGGCCTTTGCAAGCTCTCCGAAGTGTGTGCGCAGCAGGAGAGACAAATCCATGTTTTTATGCCTTCTTTGGCATTTTCAGGTGGAGAAAAACACAATCCCGAAAGAGAAAGAAAAGGCTGCCGCGCCAACACTGAGGCTTCAAACTTGATGAAAACAGTGTCTCCCATATTGGAGTAGGGGCTGCTTGTGGTTATTAGGCATTTGCAAGCTCTCCGAAGTGTGTGCGCAGCAGGAGAGACAAATCCATGTTTTTATGCCTTCTTTGGCATTTTCAGGTGGAGAAAAACACAATCCCGAAAGAGAAAGAAAAGGCTGCCGCGCCAACACTGAGGCTTCAAACTTGATGAAAACAGTGTCTCCCATAGTGGAGTAGGGGCTGCTTGTGGTTATTAGGCCTTTGCAAGCTCTCCGAAGTGTGTGCGCAGCAGGAAAGACAAATCCATGTTTTTATGCCTTCTTTGGCATTTTCAGGTGGAGAAAAACACAATCCCGAAAGAGAAAGAAAAGGCTGCCGCGCCAACACTGAGGCTTCAAACTTGATGAAAACAGTGTCTCCCATATTGGAGTAGGGGCTGCTTGTGGTTATTAGGCATTTGCAAGCTCTCCGAAGTGTGTGCGCAGCAGGAGAGACAAATCCATGTTTTTATGCCTTCTTTGGCATTTTCAGGTGGAGAAAAACACAATCCCGAAAGAGAAAGAAAAGGCTGCCGCGCCAACACTGAGGCTTCAAACTTGATGAAAACAGTGTCTCCCATAGTGGAGTAGGGGCTGCTTGTGGTTATTAGGCCTTTGCAAGCTCTCCGAAGTGTGTGCGCAGCAGGAGAGACAAATCCATGTTTTTATGCCTTCTTTGGCATTTTCAGGTGGAGAAAAACACAATCCCGAAAGAGAAAGAAAAGGCTGCCGCGCCAACACTGAGGCTTCAAACTTGATGAAAACAGTGTCTCCCATATTGGAGTAGGGGCTGCTTGTGGTTATTAGGCATTTGCAAGCTCTCCGAAGTGTGTGCGCAGCAGGAGAGACAAATCCATGTTTTTATGCCTTCTTTGGCATTTTCAGGTGGAGAAAAACACAATCCCGAAAGAGAAAGAAAAGGCTGCCGCGCCAACACTGAGGCTTCAAACTTGATGAAAACAATGTCTCCCATAGTGGAGTAGGGGCTGCTTGTGGTTATTAGGCCTTTGCAAGCTCTCCGAAGTGTGTGCGCGGCAGGAGAGACAAATCAATGTTTTCGCGCCTTTTTTGCCATTTCCAGGTCGAAAAACACACAGGCCCCAAAAATAAAGAAATGGCTGTCCAGCCAAAACTGAGGCTTCAAACTTGATGAAAACAGTGTCTCCCATATTGGAGTAGGGGCTGCTTGTGGTTATTAGGCATTTGCAAGCTCTCCGAAGTGTGTGCGCGGCAGGAGAGACAAATCCATGTTTTCGCGCCTTTTTTGCGATTTCAAGGTCGAAAAACACATAGGCCCCAAAATGAAAGAAACGGCTGCCGCGCCAAAACTATGGCTTCAAACTTGATGAAAACAGTCTCTCCCATAATAACTCACGGGCTGCTTGTGTTTTTTAGGCCTTTGCAAGCTCTCCGAAGTGTGTGCGCGGCAGGAGAGACAAATCAATGTTTTCGCGCCTTTTTTGCCATTTCCAGGTCGAAAAACACACAGGCCCCAAAAATAAAGAAATGGCTGTCCAGCCAAAACTGAGGCTTCAAACTTGATGAAAACAGTGTCTCCCATATTGGAGTAGGGGCTGCTTGTGGTTATTAGGCATTTGCAAGCTCTCCGAAGTGTGTGCGCGGCAGGAGAGACAAATCCATGTTTTCGCGCCTTTTTTGCGATTTCAAGGTCGAAAAACACATAGGCCCCAAAATGAAAGAAACGGCTGCCGCGCCAAAACTATGGCTTCAAACTTGATGAAAACAGTCTCTCCCATAATAACTCACGGGCTGCTTGTGTTTTTTAGGCCTTTGCACGCTATCAGAAGTGTGTGCGCGGCAGGAGAGACAAATCCATGTTTTCGCGGCTTTTTTGCCATTTCCAGGTCGAAGAAAACAAAGGCCCCAAAAATAAAGAAACGGCTGTCCAGCCAAAACTGAGGCTTCAAACTTGATTAAAACAGTCTCTCAGACAATAACTCAAGGGCCGCTTGTGTTTTTTAGGCCTTCGCAAGCTATCGGAAGTGTGTGCGCGGCAGGAGAGACAAATCCATGTTTTCGCGCCTTTTTTACGATTTCAAGGTCGAAAAACACATAGGCCCCAAAATGAAAGAAACGGCTGCCGCGCCAAAACTATGGCTTCAAACTTGATGAAAACATTCTCTCCCACAATAACTCAAGGGCAGCTTGTGTTTTTTAGGCCTTCGCAAGCTATCGGAAGTGTGTGCGCGGCAGGAGAGACAAATCAATGTTTTCGCGCCTTTTTTGCCATTTCCAGGTCGAAAAACACACAGGCCCCAAAAATAAAGAAATGGCTGTCCAGCCAAAACTGAGGCTTCAAACTTGATGAAAACAGTGTCTCCTATATTGGAGTAGGGGCTGCTTGTGGTTATTAGGCATTTGCAAGCTCTCCGAAGTGTGTGCGCAGCAGGAGAGACAAATCCATGTTTTTATGCCTTCTTTGGCATTTTCAGGTGGAGAAAAACACAATCCCGAAAGAAAAAGAAAAGGCTGCCGCGCCAACACTGAGGCTTCAAACTTGATGAAAACAGTGTCTCCCATAGTGGAGTAGGGGCTGCTTGTGGTTATTAGGCCTTTGCAAGCTCTCCGAAGTGTGTGCGCGGCAGGAGAGACAAATCAATGTTTTCGCGCCTTTTTTGCCATTTCCAGGTCGAAAAACACACAGGCCCCAAAAATAAAGAAATGGCTGTCCAGCCAAAACTGAGGCTTCAAACTTGATGAAAACAGTGTCTCCCATATTGGAGTAGGGGCTGCTTGTGGTTATTAGGCATTTGCAAGCTCTCCGAAGTGTGTGCGCAGCAGGAGAGACAAATCCATGTTTTTATGCCTTCTTTGGCATTTTCAGGTGGAGAAAAACACAATCCCGAAAGAGAAAGAAAAGGCTGCCGCGCCAACACTGAGGCTTCAAACTTGATGAAAACAGTGTCTCCCATAATGGAGTAGGGGCTGCTTGTGGTTATTAGGCATTTGCAAGCTCTCCGAAGTGTGTGCGCAGCAGGAGAGACAAATCCATGTTTTTATGCCTTCTTTGGCATTTTCAGGTGGAGAAAAACACAATCCCGAAAGAGAAAGAAAAGGCTGCCGCGCCAACACTGAGGCTTCAAACTTGATGAAAACAGTGTCTCCCATAGTGGAGTAGGGGCTGCTTGTGGTTATTAGGCATTTGCAAGCTCTCCGAAGTGTGTGCGCAGCAGGAGAGACAAATCCATGTTTTTATGCCTTCTTTGGCATTTTCAGGTGGAGAAAAACACAATCCCGAAAGAGAAAGAAAAGGCTGCCGCGCCAACACTGAGGCTTCAAACTTGATGAAAACAGTGTCTCCCATAGTGGAGTAGGGGCTGCTTGTGGTTATTAGGCCTTTGCAAGCTCTCCGAAGTGTGTGCGCAGCAGGAGAGACAAATCCATGTTTTTATGCCTTCTTTGGCATTTTCAGGTGGAGAAAAACACAATCCCGAAAGAGAAAGAAAAGGCTGCCGCGCCAACACTGAGGCTTCAAACTTGATGAAAACAGTGTCTCCCATATTGGAGTAGGGGCTGCTTGTGGTTATTAGGCATTTGCAAGCTCTCCGAAGTGTGTGCGCAGCAGGAGAGACAAATCCATGTTTTTATGCCTTCTTTGGCATTTTCAGGTGGAGAAAAACACAATCCCGAAAGAGAAAGAAAAGGCTGCCGCGCCAACACTGAGGCTTCAAACTTGATGAAAACAGTGTCTCCCATAGTGGAGTAGGGGCTGCTTGTGGTTATTAGGCCTTTGCAAGCTCTCCGAAGTGTGTGCGCGGCAGGAGAGACAAATCAATGTTTTCGCGCCTTTTTTGCCATTTCCAGGTCGAAAAACACACAGGCCCCAAAAATAAAGAAATGGCTGTCCAGCCAAAACTGAGGCTTCAAACTTGATGAAAACAGTGTCTCCCATATTGGAGTAGGGGCTGCTTGTGGTTATTAGGCATTTGCAAGCTCTCCGAAGTGTGTGCGCGGCAGGAGAGACAAATCCATGTTTTCGCGCCTTTTTTGCGATTTCAAGGTCGAAAAACACATAGGCCCCAAAATGAAAGAAACGGCTGCCGCGCCAAAACTATGGCTTCAAACTTGATGAAAACAGTCTCTCCCATAATAACTCACGGGCTGCTTGTGTTTTTTAGGCCTTTGCAAGCTCTCCGAAGTGTGTGCGCGGCAGGAGAGACAAATCAATGTTTTCGCGCCTTTTTTGCCATTTCCAGGTCGAAAAACACACAGGCCCCAAAAATAAAGAAATGGCTGTCCAGCCAAAACTGAGGCTTCAAACTTGATGAAAACAGTGTCTCCCATATTGGAGTAGGGGCTGCTTGTGGTTATTAGGCATTTGCAAGCTCTCCGAAGTGTGTGCGCGGCAGGAGAGACAAATCCATGTTTTCGCGCCTTTTTTGCGATTTCAAGGTCGAAAAACACATAGGCCCCAAAATGAAAGAAACGGCTGCCGCGCCAAAACTATGGCTTCAAACTTGATGAAAACAGTCTCTCCCATAATAACTCACGGGCTGCTTGTGTTTTTTAGGCCTTTGCACGCTATCAGAAGTGTGTGCGCGGCAGGAGAGACAAATCCATGTTTTCGCGCCTTTTTTGCCATTTCCAGGTCGAAGAAAACAAAGGCCCCAAAAATAAAGAAACGGCTGTCCAGCCAAAACTGAGGCTTCAAACTTGATTAAAACAGTCTCTCAGACAATAACTCAAGGGCCGCTTGTGTTTTTTAGGCCTTCGCAAGCTATCGGAAGTGTGTGCGCGGCAGGAGAGACAAATCCATGTTTTCGCGCCTTTTTTACGATTTCAAGGTCGAAAAACACATAGGCCCCAAAATGAAAGAAACGGCTGCCGCGCCAAAACTATGGCTTCAAACTTGATGAAAACATTCTCTCCCACAATAACTCAAGGGCAGCTTGTGTTTTTTAGGCCTTCGCAAGCTATCGGAAGTGTGTGCGCGGCAGGAGAGACAAATCAATGTTTTCGCGCCTTTTTTGCCATTTCCAGGTCGAAAAACACACAGGCCCCAAAAATAAAGAAATGGCTGTCCAGCCAAAACTGAGGCTTCAAACTTGATGAAAACAGTGTCTCCTATATTGGAGTAGGGGCTGCTTGTGGTTATTAGGCATTTGCAAGCTCTCCGAAGTGTGTGCGCAGCAGGAGAGACAAATCCATGTTTTTATGCCTTCTTTGGCATTTTCAGGTGGAGAAAAACACAATCCCGAAAGAAAAAGAAAAGGCTGCCGCGCCAACACTGAGGCTTCAAACTTGATGAAAACAGTGTCTCCCATAGTGGAGTAGGGGCTGCTTGTGGTTATTAGGCCTTTGCAAGCTCTCCGAAGTGTGTGCGCGGCAGGAGAGACAAATCAATGTTTTCGCGCCTTTTTTGCCATTTCCAGGTCGAAAAACACACAGGCCCCAAAAATAAAGAAATGGCTGTCCAGCCAAAACTGAGGCTTCAAACTTGATGAAAACAGTGTCTCCCATATTGGAGTAGGGGCTGCTTGTGGTTATTAGGCATTTGCAAGCTCTCCGAAGTGTGTGCGCAGCAGGAGAGACAAATCCATGTTTTTATGCCTTCTTTGGCATTTTCAGGTGGAGAAAAACACAATCCCGAAAGAAAAAGAAAAGGCTGCCGCGCCAACACTGAGGCTTCAAACTTGATGAAAACAGTGTCTCCCATAGTGGAGTAGGGGCTGCTTGTGGTTATTAGGCCTTTGCAAGCTCTCCGAAGTGTGTGCGCGGCAGGAGAGACAAATCAATGTTTTCGCGCCTTTTTTGCCATTTCCAGGTCGAAAAACACACAGGCCCCAAAAATAAAGAAATGGCTGTCCAGCCAAAACTGAGGCTTCAAACTTGATGAAAACAGTGTCTCCCATAATGGAGTAGGGGCTGCTTGTGGTTATTAGGCATTTGCAAGCTCTCCGAAGTGTGTGCGCAGCAGGAGAGACAAATCCATGTTTTTATGCCTTCTTTGGCATTTTCAGGTGGAGAAAAACACAATCCCGAAAGAGAAAGAAAAGGCTGCCGCGCCAACACTGAGGCTTCAAACTTGATGAAAACAGTGTCTCCCATAGTGGAGTAGGGGCTGCTTGTGGTTATTAGGCCTTTGCAAGCTCTCCGAAGTGTGTGCGCAGCAGGAGAGACAAATCCATGTTTTTATGCCTTCTTTGGCATTTTCAGGTGGAGAAAAACACAATCCCGAAAGAGAAAGAAAAGGCTGCCGCGCCAACACTGAGGCTTCAAACTTGATGAAAACAGTGTCTCCCATATTGGAGTAGGGGCTGCTTGTGGTTATTAGGCATTTGCAAGCTCTCCGAAGTGTGTGCGCAGCAGGAGAGACAAATCCATGTTTTTATGCCTTCTTTGGCATTTTCAGGTGGAGAAAAACACAATCCCGAAAGAGAAAGAAAAGGCTGCCGCGCCAACACTGAGGCTTCAAACTTGATGAAAACAGTGTCTCCCATAGTGGAGTAGGGGCTGCTTGTGGTTATTAGGCCTTTGCAAGCTCTCCGAAGTGTGTGCGCAGCAGGAGAGACAAATCCATGTTTTTATGCCTTCTTTGGCATTTTCAGGTGGAGAAAAACACAATCCCGAAAGAGAAAGAAAAGGCTGCCGCGCCAACACTGAGGCTTCAAACTTGATGAAAACAGTGTCTCCCATATTGGAGTAGGGGCTGCTTGTGGTTATTAGGCATTTGCAAGCTCTCCGAAGTGTGTGCGCAGCAGGAGAGACAAATCCATGTTTTTATGCCTTCTTTGGCATTTTCAGGTGGAGAAAAACACAATCCCGAAAGAGAAAGAAAAGGCTGCCGCGCCAACACTGAGGCTTCAAACTTGATGAAAACAGTGTCTCCCATAGTGGAGTAGGGGCTGCTTGTGGTTATTAGGCCTTTGCAAGCTCTCCGAAGTGTGTGCGCAGCAGGAGAGACAAATCCATGTTTTTATGCCTTCTTTGGCATTTTCAGGTGGAGAAAAACACAATCCCGAAAGAGAAAGAAAAGGCTGCCGCGCCAACACTGAGGCTTCAAACTTGATGAAAACAGTGTCTCCCATATTGGAGTAGGGGCTGCTTGTGGTTATTAGGCATTTGCAAGCTCTCCGAAGTGTGTGCGCAGCAGGAGAGACAAATCCATGTTTTTATGCCTTCTTTGGCATTTTCAGGTGGAGAAAAACACAATCCCGAAAGAGAAAGAAAAGGCTGCCGCGCCAACACTGAGGCTTCAAACTTGATGAAAACAGTGTCTCCCATAGTGGAGTAGGGGCTGCTTGTGGTTATTAGGCCTTTGCAAGCTCTCCGAAGTGTGTGCGCGGCAGGAGAGACAAATCAATGTTTTCGCGCCTTTTTTGCCATTTCCAGGTCGAAAAACACACAGGCCCCAAAAATAAAGAAATGGCTGTCCAGCCAAAACTGAGGCTTCAAACTTGATGAAAACAGTGTCTCCCATATTGGAGTAGGGGCTGCTTGTGGTTATTAGGCATTTGCAAGCTCTCCGAAGTGTGTGCGCGGCAGGAGAGACAAATCCATGTTTTCGCGCCTTTTTTGCGATTTCAAGGTCGAAAAACACATAGGCCCCAAAATGAAAGAAACGGCTGCCGCGCCAAAACTATGGCTTCAAACTTGATGAAAACAGTCTCTCCCATAATAACTCACGGGCTGCTTGTGTTTTTTAGGCCTTTGCAAGCTCTCCGAAGTGTGTGCGCGGCAGGAGAGACAAATCAATGTTTTCGCGCCTTTTTTGCCATTTCCAGGTCGAAAAACACACAGGCCCCAAAAATAAAGAAATGGCTGTCCAGCCAAAACTGAGGCTTCAAACTTGATGAAAACAGTGTCTCCCATATTGGAGTAGGGGCTGCTTGTGGTTATTAGGCATTTGCAAGCTCTCCGAAGTGTGTGCGCGGCAGGAGAGACAAATCCATGTTTTCGCGCCTTTTTTGCGATTTCAAGGTCGAAAAACACATAGGCCCCAAAATGAAAGAAACGGCTGCCGCGCCAAAACTATGGCTTCAAACTTGATGAAAACAGTCTCTCCCATAATAACTCACGGGCTGCTTGTGTTTTTTAGGCCTTTGCACGCTATCAGAAGTGTGTGCGCGGCAGGAGAGACAAATCCATGTTTTCGCGCCTTTTTTGCCATTTCCAGGTCGAAGAAAACAAAGGCCCCAAAAATAAAGAAACGGCTGTCCAGCCAAAACTGAGGCTTCAAACTTGATTAAAACAGTCTCTCAGACAATAACTCAAGGGCCGCTTGTGTTTTTTAGGCCTTCGCAAGCTATCGGAAGTGTGTGCGCGGCAGGAGAGACAAATCCATGTTTTCGCGCCTTTTTTACGATTTCAAGGTCGAAAAACACATAGGCCCCAAAATGAAAGAAACGGCTGCCGCGCCAAAACTATGGCTTCAAACTTGATGAAAACATTCTCTCCCACAATAACTCAAGGGCAGCTTGTGTTTTTTAGGCCTTCGCAAGCTATCGGAAGTGTGTGCGCGGCAGGAGAGACAAATCAATGTTTTCGCGCCTTTTTTGCCATTTCCAGGTCGAAAAACACACAGGCCCCAAAAATAAAGAAATGGCTGTCCAGCCAAAACTGAGGCTTCAAACTTGATGAAAACAGTGTCTCCTATATTGGAGTAGGGGCTGCTTGTGGTTATTAGGCATTTGCAAGCTCTCCGAAGTGTGTGCGCAGCAGGAGAGACAAATCCATGTTTTTATGCCTTCTTTGGCATTTTCAGGTGGAGAAAAACACAATCCCGAAAGAGAAAGAAAAGGCTGCCGCGCCAACACTGAGGCTTCAAACTTGATGAAAACAGTGTCTCCCATAATGGAGTAGGGGCTGCTTGTGGTTATTAGGCATTTGCAAGCTCTCCGAAGTGTGTGCGCAGCAGGAGAGACAAATCCATGTTTTTATGCCTTCTTTGGCATTTTCAGGTGGAGAAAAACACAATCCCGAAAGAGAAAGAAAAGGCTGCCGCGCCAACACTGAGGCTTCAAACTTGATGAAAACAGTGTCTCCCATAGTGGAGTAGGGGCTGCTTGTGGTTATTAGGCCTTTGCAAGCTCTCCGAAGTGTGTGCGCAGCAGGAGAGACAAATCCATGTTTTTATGCCTTCTTTGGCATTTTCAGGTGGAGAAAAACACAATCCCGAAAGAGAAAGAAAAGGCTGCCGCGCCAACACTGAGGCTTCAAACTTGATGAAAACAGTGTCTCCCATATTGGAGTAGGGGCTGCTTGTGGTTATTAGGCATTTGCAAGCTCTCCGAAGTGTGTGCGCAGCAGGAGAGACAAATCCATGTTTTTATGCCTTCTTTGGCATTTTCAGGTGGAGAAAAACACAATCCCGAAAGAGAAAGAAAAGGCTGCCGCGCCAACACTGAGGCTTCAAACTTGATGAAAACAGTGTCTCCCATAGTGGAGTAGGGGCTGCTTGTGGTTATTAGGCCTTTGCAAGCTCTCCGAAGTGTGTGCGCAGCAGGAGAGACAAATCCATGTTTTTATGCCTTCTTTGGCATTTTCAGGTGGAGAAAAACACAATCCCGAAATCGCAAAAAAGGCGCGAAAACATGGATTTGTCTCTCCTGCCGCGCACACACTTCCGATAGCGTGCAAAGGCCTAAAAAACACAAGCAGCCCGTGAGTTATTATGGGAGAGACTGTTTTCATCAAGTTTGAAGCCTCAGTGTTGGCGCGGCAGCCTTTTCTTTCTCTTTCGGGATTGTGTTTTTCTCCACCTGAAAATGCCAAAGAAGGCATAAAAACATGGATTTGTCTCTCCTGCTGCGCACACACTTCGGAGAGCTTGCAAATGCCTAATAACCACAAGCAGCCCCTACTCCAATATGGGAGACACTGTTTTCATCAAGTTTGAAGCCTCAGTGTTGGCGCGGCAGCCTTTTCTTTCTCTTTCGGGATTGTGTTTTTCTCCACCTGAAAATGCCAAAGAAGGCATAAAAACATGGATTTGTCTCTCCTGCTGCGCACACACTTCGGAGAGCTTGCAAAGGCCTAATAACCACAAGCAGCCCCTACTCCACTATGGGAGACACTGTTTTCATCAAGTTTGAAGCCTCAGTGTTGGCGCGGCAGCCTTTTCTTTCTCTTTCGGGATTGTGTTTTTCTCCACCTGAAAATGCCAAAGAAGGCATAAAAACATGGATTTGTCTCTCCTGCTGCGCACACACTTCGGAGAGCTTGCAAATGCCTAATAACCACAAGCAGCCCCTACTCCAATATGGGAGACACTGTTTTCATCAAGTTTGAAGCCTCAGTGTTGGCGCGGCAGCCTTTTCTTTCTCTTTCGGGATTGTGTTTTTCTCCACCTGAAAATGCCAAAGAAGGCATAAAAACATGGATTTGTCTCTCCTGCTGCGCACACACTTCGGAGAGCTTGCAAAGGCCTAATAACCACAAGCAGCCCCTACTCCACTATGGGAGACACTGTTTTCATCAAGTTTGAAGCCTCAGTGTTGGCGCGGCAGCCTTTTCTTTCTCTTTCGGGATTGTGTTTTTCTCCACCTGAAAATGCCAAAGAAGGCATAAAAACATGGATTTGTCTCTCCTGCTGCGCACACACTTCGGAGAGCTTGCAAATGCCTAATAACCACAAGCAGCCCCTACTCCAATATGGGAGACACTGTTTTCATCAAGTTTGAAGCCTCAGTGTTGGCGCGGCAGCCTTTTCTTTCTCTTTCGGGATTGTGTTTTTCTCCACCTGAAAATGCCAAAGAAGGCATAAAAACATGGATTTGTCTCTCCTGCTGCGCACACACTTCGGAGAGCTTGCAAATGCCTAATAACCACAAGCAGCCCCTACTCCATTATGGGAGACACTGTTTTCATCAAGTTTGAAGCCTCAGTGTTGGCGCGGCAGCCTTTTCTTTCTCTTTCGGGATTGTGTTTTTCTCCACCTGAAAATGCCAAAGAAGGCATAAAAACATGGATTTGTCTCTCCTGCTGCGCACACACTTCGGAGAGCTTGCAAATGCCTAATAACCACAAGCAGCCCCTACTCCAATATGGGAGACACTGTTTTCATCAAGTTTGAAGCCTCAGTTTTGGCTGGACAGCCATTTCTTTATTTTTGGGGCCTGTGTGTTTTTCGACCTGGAAATGGCAAAAAAGGCGCGAAAACATTGATTTGTCTCTCCTGCCGCGCACACACTTCGGAGAGCTTGCAAAGGCCTAATAACCACAAGCAGCCCCTACTCCACTATGGGAGACACTGTTTTCATCAAGTTTGAAGCCTCAGTGTTGGCGCGGCAGCCTTTTCTTTTTCTTTCGGGATTGTGTTTTTCTCCACCTGAAAATGCCAAAGAAGGCATAAAAACATGGATTTGTCTCTCCTGCTGCGCACACACTTCGGAGAGCTTGCAAATGCCTAATAACCACAAGCAGCCCCTACTCCAATATAGGAGACACTGTTTTCATCAAGTTTGAAGCCTCAGTTTTGGCTGGACAGCCATTTCTTTATTTTTGGGGCCTGTGTGTTTTTCGACCTGGAAATGGCAAAAAAGGCGCGAAAACATTGATTTGTCTCTCCTGCCGCGCACACACTTCCGATAGCTTGCGAAGGCCTAAAAAACACAAGCTGCCCTTGAGTTATTGTGGGAGAGAATGTTTTCATCAAGTTTGAAGCCATAGTTTTGGCGCGGCAGCCGTTTCTTTCATTTTGGGGCCTATGTGTTTTTCGACCTTGAAATCGTAAAAAAGGCGCGAAAACATGGATTTGTCTCTCCTGCCGCGCACACACTTCCGATAGCTTGCGAAGGCCTAAAAAACACAAGCGGCCCTTGAGTTATTGTCTGAGAGACTGTTTTAATCAAGTTTGAAGCCTCAGTTTTGGCTGGACAGCCGTTTCTTTATTTTTGGGGCCTTTGTTTTCTTCGACCTGGAAATGGCAAAAAAGGCGCGAAAACATGGATTTGTCTCTCCTGCCGCGCACACACTTCTGATAGCGTGCAAAGGCCTAAAAAACACAAGCAGCCCGTGAGTTATTATGGGAGAGACTGTTTTCATCAAGTTTGAAGCCATAGTTTTGGCGCGGCAGCCGTTTCTTTCATTTTGGGGCCTATGTGTTTTTCGACCTTGAAATCGCAAAAAAGGCGCGAAAACATGGATTTGTCTCTCCTGCCGCGCACACACTTCGGAGAGCTTGCAAATGCCTAATAACCACAAGCAGCCCCTACTCCAATATGGGAGACACTGTTTTCATCAAGTTTGAAGCCTCAGTTTTGGCTGGACAGCCATTTCTTTATTTTTGGGGCCTGTGTGTTTTTCGACCTGGAAATGGCAAAAAAGGCGCGAAAACATTGATTTGTCTCTCCTGCCGCGCACACACTTCGGAGAGCTTGCAAAGGCCTAAAAAACACAAGCAGCCCGTGAGTTATTATGGGAGAGACTGTTTTCATCAAGTTTGAAGCCATAGTTTTGGCGCGGCAGCCGTTTCTTTCATTTTGGGGCCTATGTGTTTTTCGACCTTGAAATCGCAAAAAAGGCGCGAAAACATGGATTTGTCTCTCCTGCCGCGCACACACTTCGGAGAGCTTGCAAATGCCTAATAACCACAAGCAGCCCCTACTCCAATATGGGAGACACTGTTTTCATCAAGTTTGAAGCCTCAGTTTTGGCTGGACAGCCATTTCTTTATTTTTGGGGCCTGTGTGTTTTTCGACCTGGAAATGGCAAAAAAGGCGCGAAAACATTGATTTGTCTCTCCTGCCGCGCACACACTTCGGAGAGCTTGCAAAGGCCTAATAACCACAAGCAGCCCCTACTCCACTATGGGAGACACTGTTTTCATCAAGTTTGAAGCCTCAGTGTTGGCGCGGCAGCCTTTTCTTTCTCTTTCGGGATTGTGTTTTTCTCCACCTGAAAATGCCAAAGAAGGCATAAAAACATGGATTTGTCTCTCCTGCTGCGCACACACTTCGGAGAGCTTGCAAATGCCTAATAACCACAAGCAGCCCCTACTCCAATATGGGAGACACTGTTTTCATCAAGTTTGAAGCCTCAGTGTTGGCGCGGCAGCCTTTTCTTTCTCTTTCGGGATTGTGTTTTTCTCCACCTGAAAATGCCAAAGAAGGCATAAAAACATGGATTTGTCTCTCCTGCTGCGCACACACTTCGGAGAGCTTGCAAAGGCCTAATAACCACAAGCAGCCCCTACTCCACTATGGGAGACACTGTTTTCATCAAGTTTGAAGCCTCAGTGTTGGCGCGGCAGCCTTTTCTTTCTCTTTCGGGATTGTGTTTTTCTCCACCTGAAAATGCCAAAGAAGGCATAAAAACATGGATTTGTCTCTCCTGCTGCGCACACACTTCGGAGAGCTTGCAAATGCCTAATAACCACAAGCAGCCCCTACTCCAATATGGGAGACACTGTTTTCATCAAGTTTGAAGCCTCAGTGTTGGCGCGGCAGCCTTTTCTTTCTCTTTCGGGATTGTGTTTTTCTCCACCTGAAAATGCCAAAGAAGGCATAAAAACATGGATTTGTCTTTCCTGCTGCGCACACACTTCGGAGAGCTTGCAAAGGCCTAATAACCACAAGCAGCCCCTACTCCACTATGGGAGACACTGTTTTCATCAAGTTTGAAGCCTCAGTGTTGGCGCGGCAGCCTTTTCTTTCTCTTTCGGGATTGTGTTTTTCTCCACCTGAAAATGCCAAAGAAGGCATAAAAACATGGATTTGTCTCTCCTGCTGCGCACACACTTCGGAGAGCTTGCAAATGCCTAATAACCACAAGCAGCCCCTACTCCAATATGGGAGACACTGTTTTCATCAAGTTTGAAGCCTCAGTGTTGGCGCGGCAGCCTTTTCTTTCTCTTTCGGGATTGTGTTTTTCTCCACCTGAAAATGCCAAAGAAGGCATAAAAACATGGATTTGTCTCTCCTGCTGCGCACACACTTCGGAGAGCTTGCAAAGGCCTAATAACCACAAGCAGCCCCTACTCCACTATGGGAGACACTGTTTTCATCAAGTTTGAAGCCTCAGTGTTGGCGCGGCAGCCTTTTCTTTCTCTTTCGGGATTGTGTTTTTCTCCACCTGAAAATGCCAAAGAAGGCATAAAAACATGGATTTGTCTCTCCTGCTGCGCACACACTTCGGAGAGCTTGCAAATGCCTAATAACCACAAGCAGCCCCTACTCCAATATGGGAGACACTGTTTTCATCAAGTTTGAAGCCTCAGTGTTGGCGCGGCAGCCTTTTCTTTCTCTTTCGGGATTGTGTTTTTCTCCACCTGAAAATGCCAAAGAAGGCATAAAAACATGGATTTGTCTCTCCTGCTGCGCACACACTTCGGAGAGCTTGCAAAGGCCTAATAACCACAAGCAGCCCCTACTCCACTATGGGAGACACTGTTTTCATCAAGTTTGAAGCCTCAGTGTTGGCGCGGCAGCCTTTTCTTTCTCTTTCGGGATTGTGTTTTTCTCCACCTGAAAATGCCAAAGAAGGCATAAAAACATGGATTTGTCTCTCCTGCTGCGCACACACTTCGGAGAGCTTGCAAATGCCTAATAACCACAAGCAGCCCCTACTCCATTATGGGAGACACTGTTTTCATCAAGTTTGAAGCCTCAGTGTTGGCGCGGCAGCCTTTTCTTTCTCTTTCGGGATTGTGTTTTTCTCCACCTGAAAATGCCAAAGAAGGCATAAAAACATGGATTTGTCTCTCCTGCTGCGCACACACTTCGGAGAGCTTGCAAATGCCTAATAACCACAAGCAGCCCCTACTCCAATATGGGAGACACTGTTTTCATCAAGTTTGAAGCCTCAGTTTTGGCTGGACAGCCATTTCTTTATTTTTGGGGCCTGTGTGTTTTTCGACCTGGAAATGGCAAAAAAGGCGCGAAAACATTGATTTGTCTCTCCTGCCGCGCACACACTTCGGAGAGCTTGCAAAGGCCTAATAACCACAAGCAGCCCCTACTCCACTATGGGAGACACTGTTTTCATCAAGTTTGAAGCCTCAGTGTTGGCGCGGCAGCCTTTTCTTTTTCTTTCGGGATTGTGTTTTTCTCCACCTGAAAATGCCAAAGAAGGCATAAAAACATGGATTTGTCTCTCCTGCTGCGCACACACTTCGGAGAGCTTGCAAATGCCTAATAACCACAAGCAGCCCCTACTCCAATATAGGAGACACTGTTTTCATCAAGTTTGAAGCCTCAGTTTTGGCTGGACAGCCATTTCTTTATTTTTGGGGCCTGTGTGTTTTTCGACCTGGAAATGGCAAAAAAGGCGCGAAAACATTGATTTGTCTCTCCTGCCGCGCACACACTTCCGATAGCTTGCGAAGGCCTAAAAAACACAAGCTGCCCTTGAGTTATTGTGGGAGAGAAAGTTTTCATCAAGTTTGAAGCCATAGTTTTGGCGCGGCAGCCGTTTCTTTCATTTTGGGGCCTATGTGTTTTTCGACCTTGAAATCGCAAAAAAGGCGCGAAAACATGGATTTGTCTCTCCTGCCGCGCACACACTTCGGAGAGCTTGCAAATGCCTAATAACCACAAGCAGCCCCTACTCCAATATGGGAGACACTGTTTTCATCAAGTTTGAAGCCTCAGTTTTGGCTGGACAGCCATTTCTTTATTTTTGGGGCCTGTGTGTTTTTCGACCTGGAAATGGCAAAAAAGGCGCGAAAACATTGATTTGTCTCTCCTGCCGCGCACACACTTCGGAGAGCTTGCAAAGGCCTAAAAAACACAAGCAGCCCGTGAGTTATTATGGGAGAGACTGTTTTCATCAAGTTTGAAGCCATAGTTTTGGCGCGGCAGCCGTTTCTTTCATTTTGGGGCCTATGTGTTTTTCGACCTTGAAATCGCAAAAAAGGCGCGAAAACATGGATTTGTCTCTCCTGCCGCGCACACACTTCGGAGAGCTTGCAAATGCCTAATAACCACAAGCAGCCCCTACTCCAATATGGGAGACACTGTTTTCATCAAGTTTGAAGCCTCAGTTTTGGCTGGACAGCCATTTCTTTATTTTTGGGGCCTGTGTGTTTTTCGACCTGGAAATGGCAAAAAAGGCGCGAAAACATTGATTTGTCTCTCCTGCCGCGCACACACTTCGGAGAGCTTGCAAAGGCCTAATAACCACAAGCAGCCCCTACTCCACTATGGGAGACACTGTTTTCATCAAGTTTGAAGCCTCAGTGTTGGCGCGGCAGCCTTTTCTTTCTCTTTCGGGATTGTGTTTTTCTCCACCTGAAAATGCCAAAGAAGGCATAAAAACATGGATTTGTCTCTCCTGCTGCGCACACACTTCGGAGAGCTTGCAAATGCCTAATAACCACAAGCAGCCCCTACTCCAATATGGGAGACACTGTTTTCATCAAGTTTGAAGCCTCAGTGTTGGCGCGGCAGCCTTTTCTTTCTCTTTCGGGATTGTGTTTTTCTCCACCTGAAAATGCCAAAGAAGGCATAAAAACATGGATTTGTCTCTCCTGCTGCGCACACACTTCGGAGAGCTTGCAAAGGCCTAATAACCACAAGCAGCCCCTACTCCACTATGGGAGACACTGTTTTCATCAAGTTTGAAGCCTCAGTGTTGGCGCGGCAGCCTTTTCTTTCTCTTTCGGGATTGTGTTTTTCTCCACCTGAAAATGCCAAAGAAGGCATAAAAACATGGATTTGTCTCTCCTGCTGCGCACACACTTCGGAGAGCTTGCAAATGCCTAATAACCACAAGCAGCCCCTACTCCATTATGGGAGACACTGTTTTCATCAAGTTTGAAGCCTCAGTGTTGGCGCGGCAGCCTTTTCTTTCTCTTTCGGGATTGTGTTTTTCTCCACCTGAAAATGCCAAAGAAGGCATAAAAACATGGATTTGTCTCTCCTGCTGCGCACACACTTCGGAGAGCTTGCAAATGCCTAATAACCACAAGCAGCCCCTACTCCAATATGGGAGACACTGTTTTCATCAAGTTTGAAGCCTCAGTTTTGGCTGGACAGCCATTTCTTTATTTTTGGGGCCTGTGTGTTTTTCGACCTGGAAATGGCAAAAAAGGCGCGAAAACATTGATTTGTCTCTCCTGCCGCGCACACACTTCGGAGAGCTTGCAAAGGCCTAATAACCACAAGCAGCCCCTACTCCACTATGGGAGACACTGTTTTCATCAAGTTTGAAGCCTCAGTGTTGGCGCGGCAGCCTTTTCTTTTTCTTTCGGGATTGTGTTTTTCTCCACCTGAAAATGCCAAAGAAGGCATAAAAACATGGATTTGTCTCTCCTGCTGCGCACACACTTCGGAGAGCTTGCAAATGCCTAATAACCACAAGCAGCCCCTACTCCAATATAGGAGACACTGTTTTCATCAAGTTTGAAGCCTCAGTTTTGGCTGGACAGCCATTTCTTTATTTTTGGGGCCTGTGTGTTTTTCGACCTGGAAATGGCAAAAAAGGCGCGAAAACATTGATTTGTCTCTCCTGCCGCGCACACACTTCGGAGAGCTTGCAAAGGCCTAAAAAACACAAGCAGCCCGTGAGTTATTATGGGAGAGACTGTTTTCATCAAGTTTGAAGCCATAGTTTTGGCGCGGCAGCCGTTTCTTTCATTTTGGGGCCTATGTGTTTTTCGACCTTGAAATCGCAAAAAAGGCGCGAAAACATGGATTTGTCTCTCCTGCCGCGCACACACTTCGGAGAGCTTGCAAATGCCTAATAACCACAAGCAGCCCCTACTCCAATATGGGAGACACTGTTTTCATCAAGTTTGAAGCCTCAGTTTTGGCTGGACAGCCATTTCTTTATTTTTGGGGCCTGTGTGTTTTTCGACCTGGAAATGGCAAAAAAGGCGCGAAAACATTGATTTGTCTCTCCTGCCGCGCACACACTTCGGAGAGCTTGCAAAGGCCTAATAACCACAAGCAGCCCCTACTCCACTATGGGAGACACTGTTTTCATCAAGTTTGAAGCCTCAGTGTTGGCGCGGCAGCCTTTTCTTTCTCTTTCGGGATTGTGTTTTTCTCCACCTGAAAATGCCAAAGAAGGCATAAAAACATGGATTTGTCTCTCCTGCTGCGCACACACTTCGGAGAGCTTGCAAATGCCTAATAACCACAAGCAGCCCCTACTCCAATATGGGAGACACTGTTTTCATCAAGTTTGAAGCCTCAGTGTTGGCGCGGCAGCCTTTTCTTTCTCTTTCGGGATTGTGTTTTTCTCCACCTGAAAATGCCAAAGAAGGCATAAAAACATGGATTTGTCTCTCCTGCTGCGCACACACTTCGGAGAGCTTGCAAAGGCCTAATAACCACAAGCAGCCCCTACTCCACTATGGGAGACACTGTTTTCATCAAGTTTGAAGCCTCAGTGTTGGCGCGGCAGCCTTTTCTTTCTCTTTCGGGATTGTGTTTTTCTCCACCTGAAAATGCCAAAGAAGGCATAAAAACATGGATTTGTCTCTCCTGCTGCGCACACACTTCGGAGAGCTTGCAAATGCCTAATAACCACAAGCAGCCCCTACTCCAATATGGGAGACACTGTTTTCATCAAGTTTGAAGCCTCAGTGTTGGCGCGGCAGCCTTTTCTTTCTCTTTCGGGATTGTGTTTTTCTCCACCTGAAAATGCCAAAGAAGGCATAAAAACATGGATTTGTCTTTCCTGCTGCGCACACACTTCGGAGAGCTTGCAAAGGCCTAATAACCACAAGCAGCCCCTACTCCACTATGGGAGACACTGTTTTCATCAAGTTTGAAGCCTCAGTGTTGGCGCGGCAGCCTTTTCTTTCTCTTTCGGGATTGTGTTTTTCTCCACCTGAAAATGCCAAAGAAGGCATAAAAACATGGATTTGTCTCTCCTGCTGCGCACACACTTCGGAGAGCTTGCAAATGCCTAATAACCACAAGCAGCCCCTACTCCAATATGGGAGACACTGTTTTCATCAAGTTTGAAGCCTCAGTGTTGGCGCGGCAGCCTTTTCTTTCTCTTTCGGGATTGTGTTTTTCTCCACCTGAAAATGCCAAAGAAGGCATAAAAACATGGATTTGTCTCTCCTGCTGCGCACACACTTCGGAGAGCTTGCAAAGGCCTAATAACCACAAGCAGCCCCTACTCCACTATGGGAGACACTGTTTTCATCAAGTTTGAAGCCTCAGTGTTGGCGCGGCAGCCTTTTCTTTCTCTTTCGGGATTGTGTTTTTCTCCACCTGAAAATGCCAAAGAAGGCATAAAAACATGGATTTGTCTCTCCTGCTGCGCACACACTTCGGAGAGCTTGCAAATGCCTAATAACCACAAGCAGCCCCTACTCCATTATGGGAGACACTGTTTTCATCAAGTTTGAAGCCTCAGTGTTGGCGCGGCAGCCTTTTCTTTCTCTTTCGGGATTGTGTTTTTCTCCACCTGAAAATGCCAAAGAAGGCATAAAAACATGGATTTGTCTCTCCTGCTGCGCACACACTTCGGAGAGCTTGCAAATGCCTAATAACCACAAGCAGCCCCTACTCCAATATGGGAGACACTGTTTTCATCAAGTTTGAAGCCTCAGTTTTGGCTGGACAGCCATTTCTTTATTTTTGGGGCCTGTGTGTTTTTCGACCTGGAAATGGCAAAAAAGGCGCGAAAACATTGATTTGTCTCTCCTGCCGCGCACACACTTCGGAGAGCTTGCAAAGGCCTAATAACCACAAGCAGCCCCTACTCCACTATGGGAGACACTGTTTTCATCAAGTTTGAAGCCTCAGTGTTGGCGCGGCAGCCTTTTCTTTTTCTTTCGGGATTGTGTTTTTCTCCACCTGAAAATGCCAAAGAAGGCATAAAAACATGGATTTGTCTCTCCTGCTGCGCACACACTTCGGAGAGCTTGCAAATGCCTAATAACCACAAGCAGCCCCTACTCCAATATAGGAGACACTGTTTTCATCAAGTTTGAAGCCTCAGTTTTGGCTGGACAGCCATTTCTTTATTTTTGGGGCCTGTGTGTTTTTCGACCTGGAAATGGCAAAAAAGGCGCGAAAACATTGATTTGTCTCTCCTGCCGCGCACACACTTCCGATAGCTTGCGAAGGCCTAAAAAACACAAGCTGCCCTTGAGTTATTGTGGGAGAGAATGTTTTCATCAAGTTTGAAGCCATAGTTTTGGCGCGGCAGCCGTTTCTTTCATTTTGGGGCCTATGTGTTTTTCGACCTTGAAATCGTAAAAAAGGCGCGAAAACATGGATTTGTCTCTCCTGCCGCGCACACACTTCCGATAGCTTGCGAAGGCCTAAAAAACACAAGCGGCCCTTGAGTTATTGTCTGAGAGACTGTTTTAATCAAGTTTGAAGCCTCAGTTTTGGCTGGACAGCCGTTTCTTTATTTTTGGGGCCTTTGTTTTCTTCGACCTGGAAATGGCAAAAAAGGCGCGAAAACATGGATTTGTCTCTCCTGCCGCGCACACACTTCTGATAGCGTGCAAAGGCCTAAAAAACACAAGCAGCCCGTGAGTTATTATGGGAGAGACTGTTTTCATCAAGTTTGAAGCCATAGTTTTGGCGCGGCAGCCGTTTCTTTCATTTTGGGGCCTATGTGTTTTTCGACCTTGAAATCGCAAAAAAGGCGCGAAAACATGGATTTGTCTCTCCTGCCGCGCACACACTTCGGAGAGCTTGCAAATGCCTAATAACCACAAGCAGCCCCTACTCCAATATGGGAGACACTGTTTTCATCAAGTTTGAAGCCTCAGTTTTGGCTGGACAGCCATTTCTTTATTTTTGGGGCCTGTGTGTTTTTCGACCTGGAAATGGCAAAAAAGGCGCGAAAACATTGATTTGTCTCTCCTGCCGCGCACACACTTCGGAGAGCTTGCAAAGGCCTAAAAAACACAAGCAGCCCGTGAGTTATTATGGGAGAGACTGTTTTCATCAAGTTTGAAGCCATAGTTTTGGCGCGGCAGCCGTTTCTTTCATTTTGGGGCCTATGTGTTTTTCGACCTTGAAATCGCAAAAAAGGCGCGAAAACATGGATTTGTCTCTCCTGCCGCGCACACACTTCGGAGAGCTTGCAAATGCCTAATAACCACAAGCAGCCCCTACTCCAATATGGGAGACACTGTTTTCATCAAGTTTGAAGCCTCAGTTTTGGCTGGACAGCCATTTCTTTATTTTTGGGGCCTGTGTGTTTTTCGACCTGGAAATGGCAAAAAAGGCGCGAAAACATTGATTTGTCTCTCCTGCCGCGCACACACTTCGGAGAGCTTGCAAAGGCCTAATAACCACAAGCAGCCCCTACTCCACTATGGGAGACACTGTTTTCATCAAGTTTGAAGCCTCAGTGTTGGCGCGGCAGCCTTTTCTTTCTCTTTCGGGATTGTGTTTTTCTCCACCTGAAAATGCCAAAGAAGGCATAAAAACATGGATTTGTCTCTCCTGCTGCGCACACACTTCGGAGAGCTTGCAAATGCCTAATAACCACAAGCAGCCCCTACTCCAATATGGGAGACACTGTTTTCATCAAGTTTGAAGCCTCAGTGTTGGCGCGGCAGCCTTTTCTTTCTCTTTCGGGATTGTGTTTTTCTCCACCTGAAAATGCCAAAGAAGGCATAAAAACATGGATTTGTCTCTCCTGCTGCGCACACACTTCGGAGAGCTTGCAAAGGCCTAATAACCACAAGCAGCCCCTACTCCACTATGGGAGACACTGTTTTCATCAAGTTTGAAGCCTCAGTGTTGGCGCGGCAGCCTTTTCTTTCTCTTTCGGGATTGTGTTTTTCTCCACCTGAAAATGCCAAAGAAGGCATAAAAACATGGATTTGTCTCTCCTGCTGCGCACACACTTCGGAGAGCTTGCAAATGCCTAATAACCACAAGCAGCCCCTACTCCAATATGGGAGACACTGTTTTCATCAAGTTTGAAGCCTCAGTGTTGGCGCGGCAGCCTTTTCTTTCTCTTTCGGGATTGTGTTTTTCTCCACCTGAAAATGCCAAAGAAGGCATAAAAACATGGATTTGTCTCTCCTGCTGCGCACACACTTCGGAGAGCTTGCAAAGTCTAATAACCACAAGCAGCCCCTACTCCACTATGGGAGACACTGTTTTCATCAAGTTTGAAGCCTCAGTGTTGGCGCGGCAGCCTTTTCTTTCTCTTTCGGGATTGTGTTTTTCTCCACCTGAAAATGCCAAAGAAGGCATAAAAACATGGATTTGTCTCTCCTGCTGCGCACACACTTCGGAGAGCTTGCAAATGCCTAATAACCACAAGCAGCCCCTACTCCATTATGGGAGACACTGTTTTCATCAAGTTTGAAGCCTCAGTGTTGGCGCGGCAGCCTTTTCTTTCTCTTTCGGGATTGTGTTTTTCTCCACCTGAAAATGCCAAAGAAGGCATAAAAACATGGATTTGTCTCTCCTGCTGCGCACACACTTCGGAGAGCTTGCAAATGCCTAATAACCACAAGCAGCCCCTACTCCAATATGGGAGACACTGTTTTCATCAAGTTTGAAGCCTCAGTTTTGGCTGGACAGCCATTTCTTTATTTTTGGGGCCTGTGTGTTTTTCGACCTGGAAATGGCAAAAAAGGCGCGAAAACATTGATTTGTCTCTCCTGCCGCGCACACACTTCGGAGAGCTTGCAAAGGCCTAATAACCACAAGCAGCCCCTACTCCACTATGGGAGACACTGTTTTCATCAAGTTTGAAGCCTCAGTGTTGGCGCGGCAGCCTTTTCTTTTTCTTTCGGGATTGTGTTTTTCTCCACCTGAAAATGCCAAAGAAGGCATAAAAACATGGATTTGTCTCTCCTGCTGCGCACACACTTCGGAGAGCTTGCAAATGCCTAATAACCACAAGCAGCCCCTACTCCAATATAGGAGACACTGTTTTCATCAAGTTTGAAGCCTCAGTTTTGGCTGGACAGCCATTTCTTTATTTTTGGGGCCTGTGTGTTTTTCGACCTGGAAATGGCAAAAAAGGCGCGAAAACATTGATTTGTCTCTCCTGCCGCGCACACACTTCCGATAGCTTGCGAAGGCCTAAAAAACACAAGCTGCCCTTGAGTTATTGTGGGAGAGAATGTTTTCATCAAGTTTGAAGCCATAGTTTTGGCGCGGCAGCCGTTTCTTTCATTTTGGGGCCTATGTGTTTTTCGACCTTGAAATCGTAAAAAAGGCGCGAAAACATGGATTTGTCTCTCCTGCCGCGCACACACTTCCGATAGCTTGCGAAGGCCTAAAAAACACAAGCGGCCCTTGAGTTATTGTCTGAGAGACTGTTTTAATCAAGTTTGAAGCCTCAGTTTTGGCTGGACAGCCGTTTCTTTATTTTTGGGGCCTTTGTTTTCTTCGACCTGGAAATGGCAAAAAAGGCGCGAAAACATGGATTTGTCTCTCCTGCCGCGCACACACTTCTGATAGCGTGCAAAGGCCTAAAGAACACAAGCAGCCCGTGAGTTATTATGGGAGAGACTGTTTTCATCAAGTTTGAAGCCATAGTTTTGGCGCGGCAGCCGTTTCTTTCATTTTGGGGCCTATGTGTTTTTCGACCTTGAAATCGCAAAAAAGGCGCGAAAACATGGATTTGTCTCTCCTGCCGCGCACACACTTCGGAGAGCTTGCAAATGCCTAATAACCACAAGCAGCCCCTACTCCAATATGGGAGACACTGTTTTCATCAAGTTTGAAGCCTCAGTTTTGGCTGGACAGCCATTTCTTTATTTTTGGGGCCTGTGTGTTTTTCGACCTGGAAATGGCAAAAAAGGCGCGAAAACATTGATTTGTCTCTCCTGCCGCGCACACACTTCGGAGAGCTTGCAAAGGCCTAAAAAACACAAGCAGCCCGTGAGTTATTATGGGAGAGACTGTTTTCATCAAGTTTGAAGCCATAGTTTTGGCGCGGCAGCCGTTTCTTTCATTTTGGGGCCTATGTGTTTTTCGACCTTGAAATCGCAAAAAAGGCGCGAAAACATGGATTTGTCTCTCCTGCCGCGCACACACTTCGGAGAGCTTGCAAATGCCTAATAACCACAAGCAGCCCCTACTCCAATATGGGAGACACTGTTTTCATCAAGTTTGAAGCCTCAGTTTTGGCTGGACAGCCATTTCTTTATTTTTGGGGCCTGTGTGTTTTTCGACCTGGAAATGGCAAAAAAGGCGCGAAAACATTGATTTGTCTCTCCTGCCGCGCACACACTTCGGAGAGCTTGCAAAGGCCTAATAACCACAAGCAGCCCCTACTCCACTATGGGAGACACTGTTTTCATCAAGTTTGAAGCCTCAGTGTTGGCGCGGCAGCCTTTTCTTTCTCTTTCGGGATTGTGTTTTTCTCCACCTGAAAATGCCAAAGAAGGCATAAAAACATGGATTTGTCTCTCCTGCTGCGCACACACTTCGGAGAGCTTGCAAATGCCTAATAACCACAAGCAGCCCCTACTCCAATATGGGAGACACTGTTTTCATCAAGTTTGAAGCCTCAGTGTTGGCGCGGCAGCCTTTTCTTTCTCTTTCGGGATTGTGTTTTTCTCCACCTGAAAATGCCAAAGAAGGCATAAAAACATGGATTTGTCTCTCCTGCTGCGCACACACTTCGGAGAGCTTGCAAAGGCCTAATAACCACAAGCAGCCCCTACTCCACTATGGGAGACACTGTTTTCATCAAGTTTGAAGCCTCAGTGTTGGCGCGGCAGCCTTTTCTTTCTCTTTCGGGATTGTGTTTTTCTCCACCTGAAAATGCCAAAGAAGGCATAAAAACATGGATTTGTCTCTCCTGCTGCGCACACACTTCGGAGAGCTTGCAAATGCCTAATAACCACAAGCAGCCCCTACTCCAATATGGGAGACACTGTTTTCATCAAGTTTGAAGCCTCAGTGTTGGCGCGGCAGCCTTTTCTTTCTCTTTCGGGATTGTGTTTTTCTCCACCTGAAAATGCCAAAGAAGGCATAAAAACATGGATTTGTCTCTCCTGCTGCGCACACACTTCGGAGAGCTTGCAAAGGCC
Organism: Argentina silus; assembly: GCF_951799395.1. Taxonomy (NCBI): domain Eukaryota; kingdom Metazoa; phylum Chordata; class Actinopteri; order Argentiniformes; family Argentinidae; genus Argentina; species Argentina silus. The sequence continues at coordinate 10,169 of NW_028152519.1, read as the reverse complement.
TAATAACCACAAGCAGCCCCTACTCCACTATGGGAGACACTGTTTTCATCAAGTTTGAAGCCTCAGTGTTGGCGCGGCAGCCTTTTCTTTCTCTTTCGGGATTGTGTTTTTCTCCACCTGAAAATGCCAAAGAAGGCATAAAAACATGGATTTGTCTCTCCTGCTGCGCACACACTTCGGAGAGCTTGCAAATGCCTAATAACCACAAGCAGCCCCTACTCCATTATGGGAGACACTGTTTTCATCAAGTTTGAAGCCTCAGTGTTGGCGCGGCAGCCTTTTCTTTCTCTTTCGGGATTGTGTTTTTCTCCACCTGAAAATGCCAAAGAAGGCATAAAAACATGGATTTGTCTCTCCTGCTGCGCACACACTTCGGAGAGCTTGCAAATGCCTAATAACCACAAGCAGCCCCTACTCCAATATGGGAGACACTGTTTTCATCAAGTTTGAAGCCTCAGTTTTGGCTGGACAGCCATTTCTTTATTTTTGGGGCCTGTGTGTTTTTCGACCTGGAAATGGCAAAAAAGGCGCGAAAACATTGATTTGTCTCTCCTGCCGCGCACACACTTCGGAGAGCTTGCAAAGGCCTAATAACCACAAGCAGCCCCTACTCCACTATGGGAGACACTGTTTTCATCAAGTTTGAAGCCTCAGTGTTGGCGCGGCAGCCTTTTCTTTTTCTTTCGGGATTGTGTTTTTCTCCACCTGAAAATGCCAAAGAAGGCATAAAAACATGGATTTGTCTCTCCTGCTGCGCACACACTTCGGAGAGCTTGCAAATGCCTAATAACCACAAGCAGCCCCTACTCCAATATAGGAGACACTGTTTTCATCAAGTTTGAAGCCTCAGTTTTGGCTGGACAGCCATTTCTTTATTTTTGGGGCCTGTGTGTTTTTCGACCTGGAAATGGCAAAAAAGGCGCGAAAACATTGATTTGTCTCTCCTGCCGCGCACACACTTCCGATAGCTTGCGAAGGCCTAAAAAACACAAGCTGCCCTTGAGTTATTGTGGGAGAGAATGTTTTCATCAAGTTTGAAGCCATAGTTTTGGCGCGGCAGCCGTTTCTTTCATTTTGGGGCCTATGTGTTTTTCGACCTTGAAATCGTAAAAAAGGCGCGAAAACATGGATTTGTCTCTCCTGCCGCGCACACACTTCCGATAGCTTGCGAAGGCCTAAAAAACACAAGCGGCCCTTGAGTTATTGTCTGAGAGACTGTTTTAATCAAGTTTGAAGCCTCAGTTTTCGCTGGACAGCCGTTTCTTTATTTTTGGGGCCTTTGTTTTCTTCGACCTGGAAATGGCAAAAAAGGCGCGAAAACATGGATTTGTCTCTCCTGCCGCGCACACACTTCTGATAGCGTGCAAAGGCCTAAAAAACACAAGCAGCCCGTGAGTTATTATGGGAGAGACTGTTTTCATCAAGTTTGAAGCCATAGTTTTGGCGCGGCAGCCGTTTCTTTCATTTTGGGGCCTATGTGTTTTTCGACCTTGAAATCGCAAAAAAGGCGCGAAAACATGGATTTGTCTCTCCTGCCGCGCACACACTTCGGAGAGCTTGCAAATGCCTAATAACCACAAGCAGCCCCTACTCCAATATGGGAGACACTGTTTTCATCAAGTTTGAAGCCTCAGTTTTGGCTGGACAGCCATTTCTTTATTTTTGGGGCCTGTGTGTTTTTCGACCTGGAAATGGCAAAAAAGGCGCGAAAACATTGATTTGTCTCTCCTGCCGCGCACACACTTCGGAGAGCTTGCAAAGGCCTAATAACCACAAGCAGCCCCTACTCCACTATGGGAGACACTGTTTTCATCAAGTTTGAAGCCTCAGTGTTGGCGCGGCAGCCTTTTCTTTTTCTTTCGGGATTGTGTTTTTCTCCACCTGAAAATGCCAAAGAAGGCATAAAAACATGGATTTGTCTCTCCTGCTGCGCACACACTTCGGAGAGCTTGCAAATGCCTAATAACCACAAGCAGCCCCTACTCCAATATAGGAGACACTGTTTTCATCAAGTTTGAAGCCTCAGTTTTGGCTGGACAGCCATTTCTTTATTTTTGGGGCCTGTGTGTTTTTCGACCTGGAAATGGCAAAAAAGGCGCGAAAACATTGATTTGTCTCTCCTGCCGCGCACACACTTCCGATAGCTTGCGAAGGCCTAAAAAACACAAGCTGCCCTTGAGTTATTGTGGGAGAGAATGTTTTCATCAAGTTTGAAGCCATAGTTTTGGCGCGGCAGCCGTTTCTTTCATTTTGGGGCCTATGTGTTTTTCGACCTTGAAATCGTAAAAAAGGCGCGAAAACATGGATTTGTCTCTCCTGCCGCGCACACACTTCCGATAGCTTGCGAAGGCCTAAAAAACACAAGCGGCCCTTGAGTTATTGTCTGAGAGACTGTTTTAATCAAGTTTGAAGCCTCAGTTTTCGCTGGACAGCCGTTTCTTTATTTTTGGGGCCTTTGTTTTCTTCGACCTGGAAATGGCAAAAAAGGCGCGAAAACATGGATTTGTCTCTCCTGCCGCGCACACACTTCTGATAGCGTGCAAAGGCCTAAAAAACACAAGCAGCCCGTGAGTTATTATGGGAGAGACTGTTTTCATCAAGTTTGAAGCCATAGTTTTGGCGCGGCAGCCGTTTCTTTCATTTTGGGGCCTATGTGTTTTTCGACCTTGAAATCGCAAAAAAGGCGCGAAAACATGGATTTGTCTCTCCTGCCGCGCACACACTTCGGAGAGCTTGCAAATGCCTAATAACCACAAGCAGCCCCTACTCCAATATGGGAGACACTGTTTTCATCAAGTTTGAAGCCTCAGTTTTGGCTGGACAGCCATTTCTTTATTTTTGGGGCCTGTGTGTTTTTCGACCTGGAAATGGCAAAAAAGGCGCGAAAACATTGATTTGTCTCTCCTGCCGCGCACACACTTCGGAGAGCTTGCAAAGGCCTAAAAAACACAAGCAGCCCGTGAGTTATTATGGGAGAGACTGTTTTCATCAAGTTTGAAGCCATAGTTTTGGCGCGGCAGCCGTTTCTTTCATTTTGGGGCCTATGTGTTTTTCGACCTTGAAATCGCAAAAAAGGCGCGAAAACATGGATTTGTCTCTCCTGCCGCGCACACACTTCGGAGAGCTTGCAAATGCCTAATAACCACAAGCAGCCCCTACTCCAATATGGGAGACACTGTTTTCATCAAGTTTGAAGCCTCAGTTTTGGCTGGACAGCCATTTCTTTATTTTTGGGGCCTGTGTGTTTTTCGACCTGGAAATGGCAAAAAAGGCGCGAAAACATTGATTTGTCTCTCCTGCCGCGCACACACTTCGGAGAGCTTGCAAAGGCCTAATAACCACAAGCAGCCCCTACTCCACTATGGGAGACACTGTTTTCATCAAGTTTGAAGCCTCAGTGTTGGCGCGGCAGCCTTTTCTTTCTCTTTCGGGATTGTGTTTTTCTCCACCTGAAAATGCCAAAGAAGGCATAAAAACATGGATTTGTCTCTCCTGCTGCGCACACACTTCGGAGAGCTTGCAAATGCCTAATAACCACAAGCAGCCCCTACTCCAATATGGGAGACACTGTTTTCATCAAGTTTGAAGCCTCAGTGTTGGCGCGGCAGCCTTTTCTTTCTCTTTCGGGATTGTGTTTTTCTCCACCTGAAAATGCCAAAGAAGGCATAAAAACATGGATTTGTCTCTCCTGCTGCGCACACACTTCGGAGAGCTTGCAAAGGCCTAATAACCACAAGCAGCCCCTACTCCACTATGGGAGACACTGTTTTCATCAAGTTTGAAGCCTCAGTGTTGGCGCGGCAGCCTTTTCTTTCTCTTTCGGGATTGTGTTTTTCTCCACCTGAAAATGCCAAAGAAGGCATAAAAACATGGATTTGTCTCTCCTGCTGCGCACACACTTCGGAGAGCTTGCAAATGCCTAATAACCACAAGCAGCCCCTACTCCAATATGGGAGACACTGTTTTCATCAAGTTTGAAGCCTCAGTGTTGGCGCGGCAGCCTTTTTCTTTCTCTTTCGGGATTGTGTTTTTCTCCACCTGAAAATGCCAAAGAAGGCATAAAAACATGGATTTGTCTCTCCTGCTGCGCACACACTTCGGAGAGCTTGCAAAGGCCTAATAACCACAAGCAGCCCCTACTCCACTATGGGAGACACTGTTTTCATCAAGTTTGAAGCCTCAGTGTTGGCGCGGCAGCCTTTTCTTTCTCTTTCGGGATTGTGTTTTTCTCCACCTGAAAATGCCAAAGAAGGCATAAAAACATGGATTTGTCTCTCCTGCTGCGCACACACTTCGGAGAGCTTGCAAATGCCTAATAACCACAAGCAGCCCCTACTCCATTATGGGAGACACTGTTTTCATCAAGTTTGAAGCCTCAGTGTTGGCGCGGCAGCCTTTTCTTTCTCTTTCGGGATTGTGTTTTTCTCCACCTGAAAATGCCAAAGAAGGCATAAAAACATGGATTTGTCTCTCCTGCTGCGCACACACTTCGGAGAGCTTGCAAATGCCTAATAACCACAAGCAGCCCCTACTCCAATATGGGAGACACTGTTTTCATCAAGTTTGAAGCCTCAGTTTTGGCTGGACAGCCATTTCTTTATTTTTGGGGCCTGTGTGTTTTTCGACCTGGAAATGGCAAAAAAGGCGCGAAAACATTGATTTGTCTCTCCTGCCGCGCACACACTTCGGAGAGCTTGCAAAGGCCTAATAACCACAAGCAGCCCCTACTCCACTATGGGAGACACTGTTTTCATCAAGTTTGAAGTCTCAGTGTTGGCGCGGCAGCCTTTTCTTTTTCTTTCGGGATTGTGTTTTTCTCCACCTGAAAATGCCAAAGAAGGCATAAAAACATGGATTTGTCTCTCCTGCTGCGCACACACTTCGGAGAGCTTGCAAATGCCTAATAACCACAAGCAGCCCCTACTCCAATATAGGAGACACTGTTTTCATCAAGTTTGAAGCCTCAGTTTTGGCTGGACAGCCATTTCTTTATTTTTGGGGCCTGTGTGTTTTTCGACCTGGAAATGGCAAAAAAGGCGCGAAAACATTGATTTGTCTCTCCTGCCGCGCACACACTTCCGATAGCTTGCGAAGGCCTAAAAAACACAAGCTGCCCTTGAGTTATTGTGGGAGAGAATGTTTTCATCAAGTTTGAAGCCATAGTTTTGGCGCGGCAGCCGTTTCTTTCATTTTGGGGCCTATGTGTTTTTCGACCTTGAAATCGTAAAAAAGGCGCGAAAACATGGATTTGTCTCTCCTGCCGCGCACACACTTCCGATAGCTTGCGAAGGCCTAAAAAACACAAGCGGCCCTTGAGTTATTGTCTGAGAGACTGTTTTAATCAAGTTTGAAGCCTCAGTTTTGGCTGGACAGCCGTTTCTTTATTTTTGGGGCCTTTGTTTTCTTCGACCTGGAAATGGCAAAAAAGGCGCGAAAACATGGATTTGTCTCTCCTGCCGCGCACACACTTCTGATAGCGTGCAAAGGCCTAAAAAACACAAGCAGCCCGTGAGTTATTATGGGAGAGACTGTTTTCATCAAGTTTGAAGCCATAGTTTTGGCGCGGCAGCCGTTTCTTTCATTTTGGGGCCTATGTGTTTTTCGACCTTGAAATCGCAAAAAAGGCGCGAAAACATGGATTTGTCTCTCCTGCCGCGCACACACTTCGGAGAGCTTGCAAATGCCTAATAACCACAAGCAGCCCCTACTCCAATATGGGAGACACTGTTTTCATCAAGTTTGAAGCCTCAGTTTTGGCTGGACAGCCATTTCTTTATTTTTGGGGCCTGTGTGTTTTTCGACCTGGAAATGGCAAAAAAGGCGCGAAAACATTGATTTGTCTCTCCTGCCGCGCACACACTTCGGAGAGCTTGCAAAGGCCTAAAAAACACAAGCAGCCCGTGAGTTATTATGGGAGAGACTGTTTTCATCAAGTTTGAAGCCATAGTTTTGGCGCGGCAGCCGTTTCTTTCATTTTGGGGCCTATGTGTTTTTCGACCTTGAAATCGCAAAAAAGGCGCGAAAACATGGATTTGTCTCTCCTGCCGCGCACACACTTCGGAGAGCTTGCAAATGCCTAATAACCACAAGCAGCCCCTACTCCAATATGGGAGACACTGTTTTCATCAAGTTTGAAGCCTCAGTTTTGGCTGGACAGCCATTTCTTTATTTTTGGGGCCTGTGTGTTTTTCGACCTGGAAATGGCAAAAAAGGCGCGAAAACATTGATTTGTCTCTCCTGCCGCGCACACACTTCGGAGAGCTTGCAAAGGCCTAATAACCACAAGCAGCCCCTACTCCACTATGGGAGACACTGTTTTCATCAAGTTTGAAGCCTCAGTGTTGGCGCGGCAGCCTTTTCTTTCTCTTTCGGGATTGTGTTTTTCTCCACCTGAAAATGCCAAAGAAGGCATAAAAACATGGATTTGTCTCTCCTGCTGCGCACACACTTCGGAGAGCTTGCAAAGGCCTAATAACCACAAGCAGCCCCTACTCCACTATGGGAGACACTGTTTTCATCAAGTTTGAAGCCTCAGTGTTGGCGCGGCAGCCTTTTCTTTCTCTTTCGGGATTGTGTTTTTCTCCACCTGAAAATGCCAAAGAAGGCATAAAAACATGGATTTGTCTCTCCTGCTGCGCACACACTTCGGAGAGCTTGCAAATGCCTAATAACCACAAGCAGCCCCTACTCCAATATGGGAGACACTGTTTTCATCAAGTTTGAAGCCTCAGTGTTGGCGCGGCAGCCTTTTCTTTCTCTTTCGGGATTGTGTTTTTCTCCACCTGAAAATGCCAAAGAAGGCATAAAAACATGGATTTGTCTCTCCTGCTGCGCACACACTTCGGAGAGCTTGCAAAGGCCTAATAACCACAAGCAGCCCCTACTCCACTATGGGAGACACTGTTTTCATCAAGTTTGAAGCCTCAGTGTTGGCGCGGCAGCCTTTTCTTTCTCTTTCGGGATTGTGTTTTTCTCCACCTGAAAATGCCAAAGAAGGCATAAAAACATGGATTTGTCTCTCCTGCTGCGCACACACTTCGGAGAGCTTGCAAATGCCTAATAACCACAAGCAGCCCCTACTCCAATATGGGAGACACTGTTTTCATCAAGTTTGAAGCCTCAGTGTTGGCGCGGCAGCCTTTTCTTTCTCTTTCGGGATTGTGTTTTTCTCCACCTGAAAATGCCAAAGAAGGCATAAAAACATGGATTTGTCTCTCCTGCTGCGCACACACTTCGGAGAGCTTGCAAAGGCCTAATAACCACAAGCAGCCCCTACTCCACTATGGGAGACACTGTTTTCATCAAGTTTGAAGCCTCAGTGTTGGCGCGGCAGCCTTTTCTTTCTCTTTCGGGATTGTGTTTTTCTCCACCTGAAAATGCCAAAGAAGGCATAAAAACATGGATTTGTCTCTCCTGCTGCGCACACACTTCGGAGAGCTTGCAAATGCCTAATAACCACAAGCAGCCCCTACTCCATTATGGGAGACACTGTTTTCATCAAGTTTGAAGCCTCAGTGTTGGCGCGGCAGCCTTTTCTTTCTCTTTCGGGATTGTGTTTTTCTCCACCTGAAAATGCCAAAGAAGGCATAAAAACATGGATTTGTCTCTCCTGCTGCGCACACACTTCGGAGAGCTTGCAAATGCCTAATAACCACAAGCAGCCCCTACTCCAATATGGGAGACACTGTTTTCATCAAGTTTGAAGCCTCAGTTTTGGCTGGACAGCCATTTCTTTATTTTTGGGGCCTGTGTGTTTTTCGACCTGGAAATGGCAAAAAAGGCGCGAAAACATTGATTTGTCTCTCCTGCCGCGCACACACTTCGGAGAGCTTGCAAAGGCCTAATAACCACAAGCAGCCCCTACTCCACTATGGGAGACACTGTTTTCATCAAGTTTGAAGCCTCAGTGTTGGCGCGGCAGCCTTTTCTTTTTCTTTCGGGATTGTGTTTTTCTCCACCTGAAAATGCCAAAGAAGGCATAAAAACATGGATTTGTCTCTCCTGCTGCGCACACACTTCGGAGAGCTTGCAAATGCCTAATAACCACAAGCAGCCCCTACTCCAATATAGGAGACACTGTTTTCATCAAGTTTGAAGCCTCAGTTTTGGCTGGACAGCCATTTCTTTATTTTTGGGGCCTGTGTGTTTTTCGACCTGGAAATGGCAAAAAAGGCGCGAAAACATTGATTTGTCTCTCCTGCCGCGCACACACTTCCGATAGCTTGCGAAGGCCTAAAAAACACAAGCTGCCCTTGAGTTATTGTGGGAGAGAATGTTTTCATCAAGTTTGAAGCCATAGTTTTGGCGCGGCAGCCGTTTCTTTCATTTTGGGGCCTATGTGTTTTTCGACCTTGAAATCGTAAAAAAGGCGCGAAAACATGGATTTGTCTCTCCTGCCGCGCACACACTTCCGATAGCTTGCGAAGGCCTAAAAAACACAAGCGGCCCTTGAGTTATTGTCTGAGAGACTGTTTTAATCAAGTTTGAAGCCTCAGTTTTGGCTGGACAGCCGTTTCTTTATTTTTGGGGCCTTTGTTTTCTTCGACCTGGAAATGGCAAAAAAGGCGCGAAAACATGGATTTGTCTCTCCTGCCGCGCACACACTTCTGATAGCGTGCAAAGGCCTAAAAAACACAAGCAGCCCGTGAGTTATTATGGGAGAGACTGTTTTCATCAAGTTTGAAGCCATAGTTTTGGCGCGGCAGCCGTTTCTTTCATTTTGGGGCCTATGTGTTTTTCGACCTTGAAATCGCAAAAAAGGCGCGAAAACATGGATTTGTCTCTCCTGCCGCGCACACACTTCGGAGAGCTTGCAAATGCCTAATAACCACAAGCAGCCCCTACTCCAATATGGGAGACACTGTTTTCATCAAGTTTGAAGCCTCAGTTTTGGCTGGACAGCCATTTCTTTATTTTTGGGGCCTGTGTGTTTTTCGACCTGGAAATGGCAAAAAAGGCGCGAAAACATTGATTTGTCTCTCCTGCCGCGCACACACTTCGGAGAGCTTGCAAAGGCCTAAAAAACACAAGCAGCCCGTGAGTTATTATGGGAGAGACTGTTTTCATCAAGTTTGAAGCCATAGTTTTGGCGCGGCAGCCGTTTCTTTCATTTTGGGGCCTATGTGTTTTTCGACCTTGAAATCGCAAAAAAGGCGCGAAAACATGGATTTGTCTCTCCTGCCGCGCACACACTTCGGAGAGCTTGCAAATGCCTAATAACCACAAGCAGCCCCTACTCCAATATGGGAGACACTGTTTTCATCAAGTTTGAAGCCTCAGTTTTGGCTGGACAGCCATTTCTTTATTTTTGGGGCCTGTGTGTTTTTCGACCTGGAAATGGCAAAAAAGGCGCGAAAACATTGATTTGTCTCTCCTGCCGCGCACACACTTCGGAGAGCTTGCAAAGGCCTAATAACCACAAGCAGCCCCTACTCCACTATGGGAGACACTGTTTTCATCAAGTTTGAAGCCTCAGTGTTGGCGCGGCAGCCTTTTCTTTCTCTTTCGGGATTGTGTTTTTCTCCACCTGAAAATGCCAAAGAAGGCATAAAAACATGGATTTGTCTCTCCTGCTGCGCACACACTTCGGAGAGCTTGCAAATGCCTAATAACCACAAGCAGCCCCTACTCCAATATGGGAGACACTGTTTTCATCAAGTTTGAAGCCTCAGTGTTGGCGCGGCAGCCTTTTCTTTCTCTTTCGGGATTGTGTTTTTCTCCACCTGAAAATGCCAAAGAAGGCATAAAAACATGGATTTGTCTCTCCTGCTTGCGCACACACTTCGAGAGCTTGCAAATGCCTAATAACCACAAGCAGCCCCTACTCCAATATGGGAGACACTGTTTTCATCAAGTTTGAAGCCTCAGTTTTGGCTGGACAGCCATTTCTTTATTTTTGGGGCCTGTGTGTTTTTCGACCTGGAAATGGCAAAAAAGGCGCGAAAACATTGATTTGTCTCTCCTGCCGCGCACACACTTCGGAGAGCTTGCAAAGGCCTAATAACCACAAGCAGCCCCTACTCCACTATGGGAGACACTGTTTCATCAAGTTTGAAGCCTCAGTGTTGGCGCGGCAGCCTTTTCTTTTTCTTTCGGGATTGTGTTTTTCTCCACCTGAAAATGCCAAAGAAGGCATAAAAACATGGATTTGTCTCTCCTGCTGCGCACAC